>NC_044244.1:148810374-149090374 GCF_003957555.1 Calypte anna
ACAGTATTATTTAAACCATTAGGAAGGATGGATTCACTAACCCTGAAGAAAGCAACTATGCTAGACATTCTGATTTCTAAGAGTTCCCAGAAAGTAAGTACCTTAGGTTGTTTTCTCAGCTCTTTAGGTCCCTCCCAAATGAAAAAATATTCATCCAAATGCCTTATCTAGCAAATAATTAGGGTGGCTTATTGTATGTGAACTGCTTTAAGTTTTCTGCTCTTCAGTGTAATTAGTTTCCTTGAATCCTTTACCTTTTATATTCTTAAGCATATTGCCCCAATTTAGAAGAAAAAAAGGGAAAAGAGGCAAGTGGTAACAACAACCACCAGAAGCAGTCTTTGTGATGGAACTTTGTCTTCAATAATTAATCTGCAATATTTTATACAATATCAGGGTGGGATAAAAAATAGCTGCATAAAGAACTTGTGTACTTTTATGTTGCTAATCTTACTTAGTCTGCATTCTTTTCTTGCTGTACTTCTGGGTTCTCTTCTTACTTCCATCAACCATACCAATATCTCATCAAAGACATAAACCCCCTGCATTTTAAAATGTGAGCTCCATTATACCTTTTTTCTCTCAGCTCGGGAAAAAAATGTAAATAATTTGAAACTGTAATTTTCTCTCATTTTTTATACACTCTGATTCCCCTTTCTCTGGGCCACAAGCCAACCTAGGATGAATGTGGATTGTGACAGGCAGAAGACCAGAGCATTAGAGCATGTGCCTGGCTCCCACCTTGTAGTAACTTAGCGTGAATCTTGTCATCCTCAAATCTGTGCCCAAGTCACTGTTTTAATTCTAACATTTCCTGCAGAATCACCTTGTAAATCTTTAAATTGTTTACTATTAAGTCCTTCTAAAGTTCAAGCCTTAGATTCACCTCACACTAATAATAACTCTTGAATTGCTGCTAACCATTACCTTGTTAAATATTTCTTCTTTGACAATGTGATCAAAAAACCCAACAAACCTCCAAGCTTTTTGTTTTGTTATTTCTTTAAAATAGCGTAGGATTTACCAAATTTGTTAAATATATATCTTACAGCTGTGATTAATGCATAAATATGTAATGATATATAATCAGTGCAAATGTCTTGTGTGTATGTATACCTATATATATATATATATATATAATTTATATTCTGGTCTAAGAACTTCCTCTCCTTTGCTGAAGTTGCAAACTGGCTTGCAACTATACTGTCCTGACTGCTTGAGCAATTCATTAAATTAGCCTGGTACCAATTTCTCCTAGAGCAGGCAAGTTTTTAAAAGAAAAAAAAAAAAAAAAAAAAAGAAATGAGAATAGCCAATTGTACTGAATCTAGCTGGAAAGTGGTTTCACTTTCTCCATGGTAGTGTGTGTGTGATAATGCATTTTAGATTTGAGACTGAAACAGTTTTGATAACACACCAGAGGTTTGGATATTGCTTAGCAGTGCCTGAAAGGTGTTGAGGTGTTCTCTGTTTCTGCTTTCCTCCCACTGAGTAGGTTGGGGGTGGGCAAGAAGCTGGGAAGGGGCAGAGCCAGGACAACTGGTCTGAACTGGCCAAAGAGACAGCCCATGCTGTGTGACATTGTGCTCAGCAATAAACAGGGAGGTTGGCTTCTAAGGTTGGAAGACACTGCTTGGACACTGGCTCCTTGTGGGAGATAGTGAGTGACTGCCTTTGGATCACTTGTAGGTTTTCTCCCCTCTTTTCTTTGCTGTCTTTAATTGGACCCAAAGATATTCTTGCTTTTGCTTTTCCAATTCCCTCTCCCATCTCACTGAGGGGGAAGGGAATGAATGAGCTGCTGCGTGGATGCTTAGCTGCTGGCCAGGGTCAACCCACAACACCAATTAATATTAAACTATGGATCCAGTAAATTAAAATCACATTTTTTTTAATGGAATCAGAAAATTTCTTAAGGGATAGCTCTTCTTTCAAACACATTTGACCTATAAATTTTAGGACTCTAAAAGTAAAATAAATGCAGTTAAAGCTCCTGCATCTTGAGAACTATAAAGGAAATTAAAAGTTCAGGTTCAGTTTGACAAACTATTCAGAATTTTCCATACTGGACCCACAAACCCATCTCTTTTTAATTAAAATGGGCATTTCAACACTAAATGAAAGCTCTATAGGGAAGAGTTCATGGAGTGCTGACAGTCGCACCCTCTGAAGAGTGTAAATTTACAGCCAAAATGCTAACTAAATATTAGAACTAAGGAAAGGGAGTCAGGGATGGATAGAGAACTGCTGCCAAAACTCTACTGTGTCACGGTTATAGTTAGTAACCCAATAGCTCTATTCCCTTTAGTTCAACTCTCTGTGCTGAGTTAGTTTATTCCTACTGAAAAAATAAGTATTGCAGTTTCTAGTGTTATAAGGTGCTACTAGGAACAGCACTGTATTTCATTTTGGACTGTACTTTTAAACAAACCTCTCTGTGTTGGTAAGAGGCCCCTAGCAAGTATTACTTAACAGTCACGAAGCACCAGATGTTACCAGAGCTTCAATTTTGATTTCAGCTGTTTGCCAATACAGATTTTTGATGTTGCCAGTGCTGCTTTTTCCAGCAATTTGAAAACATTTATGACTACTGGCACTTCTTAAAAATATTGGGCACTTTTCTGAGTTAAGAAATACTGTTTGTTATTAGGAAACCTTGAAGGATTAGACCTTACTCCCTCAAGAGTAAAACTTTGGTTTCTAGTTTGAAGTGAATTTGATTAATGCATGTTAACAAATACGTGTTTTAATCTGTGAGGCTGTTATACAAATGTTTGCAGCTGAAGGAAATATTCTGTGGACTCACCTTGATTAGGATACAGTCTATTCCAATGCCTGTCCTTTAACAATCAAATATTAGAAAGCTATTCCAAGTCTGTTACCAAGACATCATGAGTGTTTTATAGCAGAGAAAGGATAGGAGAAAATTCCCATTTAGACCCTTTTTTTCTTCAGGTTTTCCATTCTGAGGCAGTCTAAAAACTTAGCTTAATTTCTGTGACTATGGAAGGAAATTGGAGCTATGTTTGTAGGAGCTATGATTCCTATGACTGGTTCCATACATTAGTGGTTCCTTCCAGAAAAGTATTCAAAATGAATTTTTTTCTGTTTTACAGATATGAAAGGGCAAATGGGACAAATAGAACATTAAAAATAAAGAATACAACCACTCAGGAAAAGAAAAGTAAATAGAGAACTAGTAGAGATACAAAGGAGTTATGCAACACTAGCAGTACAGGATGTGGGGTTTACAACTCTCCAAAGGAATGAAGACAAAGGATTTGCAGAGGATCCATTCCAAGGAAAGAGCAGCCTCATCTAACAAAAAATTTTCTTAGTTTTAAAAATAATGGCCAGCTTTATGATCTTGCTAGAAGGATACTGATGTTTACTACTCAGGTTTATGCTGGACCTAGGAAAGTGATTGCATTTGAAGCACTCAGCCCCTCTCAAGCTGCATCACATAGCAGCAGAGCTCCAAGTAACAAAATCCTTCTTCCTTTCTCTCTCTGAGCCCTTTCACCCACATTTGTGTCTACCAATTCTCAGTGCTTCCCCTTTATGATTAGCACTCCTTCTTCCAATTTGCTGACATTTATTGGCAGCACTAGAGAAAATAGTCTGGTGTGATTCAGCTTTGGCTAATCTCATAATTTATTTTTCCCTACCTATTCTAGAAGCAGTGTCAAGCATCTGCAGGATATAAGCAGATATGAACTGCTCAGAAGGATAAATGAAAGTATCCCACCATCTCAGGTTGTGATGTACTTTCCTCCAGTACCACATCCGAAAAAAATAAAGGGTTTTCCTCCATGCAGAGTATTCATGTTTATGTGTGCTGTTTCTAAAATGTCTCTGCAGCTCACCAAAGACATAGTTCTCTGTGTTTATTGTAGGTTTATGTAGAACTATGTTATAAGCATTAAAGATGCAAAAGCAAGTTCTTGGAAATCAGGAAATGTCATAATGTAGGTTATACATAAAACCCCAAAACTGTTGCTGCCCCCTGTGCACATATGGTATGACCATTTTTAATACTGTGCTTACACATTTTTCCCAGAGGAGACTGGTTTCATCTAATGTGCACAATGGATACTGCTCAAGATACTCCCTCAGGAACTGTTTTAATAGTTTTTTGAAATTATAATTCAGTCTTTTACAAGTTTTTCAGTCCATCACTCAAGAACTTGGAAGCCTGTGACCTATCATTTCATCTCCAATATTACATTATATATTTCACAGCTGGAGAAAGAGAGACTAAGTCTTTTGAGGGCGACATATGGACTCAGCAGTAAATGAAAGGTTATAATTTATGATCACCTGACTGCCAGGCATGTGTTATGACATGATACATTTCTTTCAAATGTGATGAACATAAGGCTGTATAAACCAGGTTAGACTATATGCTAGCATTCTGTCTCTGACCTTGGGAAGCCAACGGGAAAGCCTGTGAGGATAGGATGAGCCTGTAGTGAAATACTTAGGTTTTATTTGTAAGTATTGTAGTATTTTCTGGAAAATCTTTTGGCCTCAAGCAATCTCTGCCTGTTGGACTTCCTGATCTATAGCTGATGTTTTTGGTAACATAGGATATCTTAGGCTCTAGTAAGGTGAACTGAATTTGTGTGTGCTCTTTATTTCTGTTGTAAAACACTGTAGAGATCAAAATAAATACCAGGGAGCCGAGGACAAAGTGTGGGCACCTGTAAAAGTAACGGGTAAAGTGATTTCTGGGCAGGATGATGGGGAAATTGTCACCTGTAGATAAATTAAAATTTTCACTGAGTTTCCAGACCAGATTGGAAAGACCTTGGTGAATCTGAGATCAAAATCTGTATTAACCACAAAACCATGTGTGTTGAATCCTTTAAAATTGATACACCTGATCCAATGTTCTGGCACCTCATATAGGGAACATACCCTAAAGGTATAGGGATAGAAGCAAACACCTATTAAAGGGACCAACCTAGGATTTATTCTTACTTTTCTGTTCCCTGTTATTGCTTTTGGTCATTTGGTGTCTCTCTATTTGGGATTATGAGATCAGTTTGGGTCTGGATCTTGTCTGATATCAGCATTCATTCAACCTCAAGTCATGCTCTTGGTTAGGACTATCAGCATAGGAACAACTTTACTGTACAAAATGTACTCACATGAATATTTAGTTACTTCCTTTGAACTTAGCTTGTTAAATGCTCTCAGAACAGCTCTGATGCAATGAGATCTGTGAGTTAGTGCAATTGTTGCAACAGTAATATATTTAGCCTACCTATTCAGATAGTTTCTTTCCTCTGAATCACTGAGCTTTATATTGAACCTTTCCCCACTGCTAACACAAATGAAGCAGAACTGCTACAGACTATCACGGGTCATATAAGTTCCCAGAACTTCCTGATTTCCTGGAGCACCACTCAGCCTTTTAAACAGCAAGAGATGCTCATTTAGAAAAAATATGTCATGAAAACAGGTGGGAAAATTCAGGTGGTGTGAATAACTTACGTTCTGATATCTGCCAACTGATACTTCTCATTTTGCAACTTGAAAAATGTCATTTATATTTTTACATATTGAGTTTGTTCTTTTTCAGGTAAGAAGAACAAAGATGAATGCAAACTCTTATGTTCAACCTCAACAGCATATTAACCAGTGTTAAAAGGAGCTTGGACTATAAACCATGGACCTGTCACTGCTGTATTTTCAGTATTGCATACAATGACCTCTTCCTCTTGTTTACCATTTTCCTTTTGTGGGGAACTGGGACATGCAACAAAATGGTTTTATTTTCATAAAATACTTATTTTATACTGCTGAAAAAATAAGCAATGTAATAAGGGATAATGTGCCAAGCACTTACAACGCTTTCTGCCATGGGTTTTTCAAACAGATATGTTAATCCATGCTAATCTGGCTCAGTGCTTTGAAAACTATTATATGTTTTTACAGCCCACTTGCCATCCATGCTAATATTACAAATGTCTTCCATTGCATACATGTTTTTCTTTTATTGCACCTGTAGGCAAATTTAAAGCAAATTAAAAGGTATAATTATGTTTGATTAAGGCGGCTCGGTGGTGTATTTTTGTCATCCAGTTCAGTGTCTATAATTTTTTTCTCAGTTTCATTGAAGTATGTACAAGGGATAAACAGATCTCAGAAGATGCTGAGTGATCTACCCTAGAGATCTAATTGTTCAATTTAATGGGAACAACTGCAGTATTATAGTAAAATGGGACAGACATGGCCACCTACAGCGGGTGATTTTGCACAACCTGAATTACCTCTCAGAGATGCCCATCTGTCTCTGCTGATTAGAAAGACCACTTATGAAGACTACAAGCTAAAAGAGACTCTTCAGCTCTGCACCTGTAAAGGGTGTAGGTGTCACAGTGCTGTTGACAGTGTGGGCAGCAGGGGTGGTCTCTGACAATGTGTCCATGAGTGTCCCTATCCCTCACGCAGCCTTCTCCAACTCACCCACCACAGAGCACAGCTGAACCCTCCTCAGGCATGAGGGTGGCACCTTGGGAAAAGAGTATTTCAGAAAGGGTAAAAAGGCCAGACAGGCAAAGGAGGAGGGAAAAGCAGAGTGAGAAACAGCTCTGCAGACACCTAGGCCAGAGAAGGAGCTCTGGGAGGAGTTGCTCCAGGTGCTGGAGGAGAAAATTCCGCTGCAGGCTGTGTGAGAACCACGCTGGAGTGGGTTTTCCTTGAAGGACTGCATCCCATGGAGAGCCCACACTGGAGCAGAAAAAATATGTGAGAGGGAAGTATGGGCATCAATAAATCATTTTGCACTGACCATTCCCTTTCTCTGTTCTGCCTGTGCTGCTCAGCAGTAATTGAGTAGTTTGGAGTCTGGAGTGAATCTAAGTGCAAGTAAAGAAATGTATTGTTTCAATGTTTGTTTCTCATTATTCAAAGCTATTTTAACTGTCAAGAAATTAAATTAATTTTCCACAAATTGAATTTGTTTAGCCCACAATGGTAATTGGTAAAGGGTATCCTTGTTTTTATCTGTAGACATAAGGTTTCTCACCCTATTTTCTCCCCCTGTCCTGCTGAGCAGAGATTGCAAGGAAGCAGGTGGGTGGGGGTCGGGCTGCTGACCACCGTTAACCCACCACAGCACCGAAACTTAAAAGGAATGATACCAAGTTGGAAATGGGGAAGAGGAAGCATGCCAGCATCCAATTTATTTGAAGTATTTGCATTATTTGTCTGAAAAGGAAAACTCTCTCTTAAAATTAAGGCATGCACTGCATAATTTTACTATTATTTCTGATTCAACTACAATTGGAAAATACAGCAATCCTTTTCTTCTGGTAAGACAACTATATTTCCCATCAATCCCCTTCCTGTGACAGCTCATGGAATGTCAGATATGCCATAGACCAAAGCCACAACACTGGCTTGCACAAAATCATAAAGTTAATTAATTGATTCTGTCAGTTGCTTAGTGTTTGATTTTTCTTGAAAAACATAATTCTGGCTACTGGTACTTAAACATTACTATAGCATATTAGCAGAAGAAGCGAAAAATGACTTTGTGACATGGTTGGGCACATACTACTTAGAATAAAAGCTGGCCTTGAAATTTTATGGTCTATATAACAAAGACTAAACCAGCAGGGCAGAAATTACTAATATAACCACAGCCTTAAACCAAGAAAGCTGAAAAACAAAAAGAAGACCCAAGATGTAGCCTAGGCCACTGCTGCTCTCCAGGTTTCCAAATTATCTGTCTCTGTTTGCCTTTTAGTGATGGTATATGCTCTTCTACCAATATTTGTACAAGATAAAAGGTGTAGTGTCTTTGGAACTGCAGCGTGTTAGCAGATGCACAATTAATCTAGTCATGTTTCCTTTCCCTAACTTTTTCTTGATAACCTTGAAGAAACATATTGTTGCTGCTACGTTCCTCTGATTGTCTGTCTTGTTATTTACTGAGTAACAAGTGACAGCTCTGTGCTGCTGAAGAGATGCTTTATGGTATAAACGTGAGCATTAAAAAAAGCCATTTTAAGGGCTTCAAAACCCAGTTATTTCCTTCATGTATTTACATTTAATTAAAGATGCATCCACTTACAAGGACATGATCATCATGCTGCTGGGAAGTAAATCCCTCACTGTGAGACCTGTATCCTCCCCACTCAGTTCCTCTTGGGAAAATTGGAGGACGGACTGCTAGAAATAGATAGCTATCTAAAACTTCATCATGTGTACATTTTTATAATTTCAAAATTTTCATCCTTTCACACTGGTATCATCTGGAAACTTCATGTCACTTTTCACCAACAAAGAAAAAGAACAAGACCACAATGTTATTACTCCCTCCTACAAACGATGAACTTCAGGTCAGTCCCCCACATCTGATGTGAGTGCCCTTATCTGAACAGATACTGGTACAGTGTCATGGGATCCTGCATTTTCCCCAGAAAAATTGCAGTTATGATGATCTAAGATACTTCACCTCTTAGGGAAAAAAAAAATAAATCTATTCAAGATTTATGATTTTCCATCCAGTTCCCAACCATGACTGAGGCTGCAGAGTGCTGTGATGTACAAGATGGGGTAGAATGTGGTATGCCCCACTGTAGGTTCATTTTCTGGGGAAGGTGAGTTTTCCTTCTGCAGTCCCCTCTGTGGGAAGGATGAAAAATCAGAGAAGATCTTTGCTCCTCAGTATTTCCACAAGCACTTTTAATGCCTGATCTTGTGATCAATTTTGCCATGAAAATGGAAATGAGACTGCTAATATTTGAAATATTTTATTTTAAAATAAGTAGTCTATCTGCAAAGGCGTAAGACTTTGTAAGAGATGCAAATAAAGAGAAAATATTTCTTAAGATAATCTACTTAAATCTTCCATTCCATGCAAGGGTCAGGCTGTTATTAGGTATTCTTTTGCAGCCAGTTTCTCAGCTGACTTTATGCTGCTAATCTAAAGTTTACAGATGTTATATTGGTTAAGTTTGTCATCATTGTTAAGTTACACTGACATTTGCCTGTTAAGCAGCATGTGAGGCCTGTGCTTTATGAGATATATAAGTGTATGTATCAACTTGCTGTTACAATCAGTAATCTTGCTCTAAAGGTTTTATTGCCAGTATGCCACTGGTGAGTTATGCAGGTCATCCTAAACAAGTGGCAGAACAACTTTTACAGCCACGTGCACCATTATATTTCAGTCATGCCACCCAGAAGGTATCACAACAACAGAGTTAATGAAAAAATTTAGCAAGCTTTTAAAGTAAAATGTTGTTATTGAAACTGCTTTTATGTGACCCTCCACCTGCAAAGTGAGTTGCTTTGGTTGCCCATAAATCCCAAAGATTTAGGGGACTCTGCCGTAGGTTACACTATGCACATATTTAGTGCACATGCTTAGTGCAACTATAATGCTGTCTACTTCTTTTTACGTTCACTACCTTATCTTTGTTGCACAGTTTAGTTTTTAAGACATGTAATTATTTATCCATATTCTTTATGAGACGAAATTCTACTCTGAGTCCTCACAAATCAAAATTACTTTTCTGCCACACCGTTATTTGTAGTTAGGCTTTAAATTTCACTCGCTGCCTTGAGCTAAAATGTATGTGAAAGGAGGTGCAAGGTCATCTACACAGGATATTAACATTTATACAAACCAGGAACCAATTCTACCCGTGTCACACTATGCTTCCAGTCCTATGGTATTAATAAACCCTGCTTATACACTGCAGTTATATCAAAATCTATTAAAATTCCAGGGATCGCTTATTCAAACAAGGCTTTTATGGTTAATCAAGAAATTTAACATTGATTATACTGCATCTGCTTTTAAATAAAGTAAATGAAATTTGCCCACTTAAGAGTCACGATCAATCCCTTTGGGACAGTGAGGGGAATTAACATATTTAATTACCCTGCAATGGATTCTTTTTTCACTTGCTCAGTATTTAAGAGATATTGCAAAAAGGTGACTACCAGCTTTATGAACTGCACAAGAATACTGTGAGGAGGGGGACTACTTTTATTTCACATTGATACAGGACGATGAATATTTTCTTCTACCTGTTCACAAACATGCGATACCTAGATGATGCACTTTAAGTGTGAGCCTGCCTGAAAATATATTGTTAAAAACAGGCAATGAAGTGCAAGATTGATTAAGGAATGGCCATACTCTTAAGAACCCAGTTCCAGGCTTCCAATTTTATTTCCACTCTCATTGTCCAATCCCCATTTGGAATTCTGGTAAAGATGCAATCTTTGCAGTAATGGTTCTCTTTCTACACTTAAAGAGGGGTACAGAAGCAAACCCAGGAGGAGGACCAAGGCCAAATTCGCCTCCTCTCCACATTATGTGCTGTTATGTATGTTATGTGCTTGAGTGTCTTCAAGGCTGCCTTTGGGATAACTGGGATAGTTATTGCAAACAAATTCAAATTTACCATAATTCTCGCATGAATATGTAGGTGATCCCAGAGCACTAAGCAGTGTCTTGTCTATTTGATTTTGCAGTGATCTTCCATGGTCAATGCTGGACAGAAAAGATGGTCCAGAGTCCATCATAGGAGGGAAGACACATGACCTCAGGAGGAAGATGAGAATCTGCAACACAGTCTGCGCATCAGGAATTTTATCCAGCCCAGGAGTCAGAAGCTCAGATACATAACTATACATCATTGTGTCCAGTTCTGGGCCCCTCACTTCAGGAAGGATATCGAGGTCCTGGAGCAGGTCCAAAGGAGGGCAACCAGGCTGGTGAAGGGACTCGAGCACAGACCCTATGAGGAGAGGCTGAGGGAGCTGGGGGTGTTCAGCCGGGAGAAGAGGAGGCTCCGGGGAGACCTCATCACTCTCTACAACTCCCTGAAAGGAGGGGGTAGCCAGGTGGGGGTTGGTCTCTTTTCCCAGATGACTTTCAACAAGGCAAGAGGGCACGGTCTTAAGTTGTGCCAGGGGAGGTATAGGTTAGATATTAGAAAGAATTTCTTTACTGAGAGGGTGATCAGGCGTTGGAATGGGCTGCCCAGGGAAGTAGTGGATTCTCCATCCCTGGAGATATTTAGAAAGAGACTGGATGTGGCACTCAGTGCCATGGTCTGGTAACTGCAGCAGTAGTGGATCAAGGGTTGGACTCAATGATCTCTGAGGTCCCTACCAACCCAGCCAATTCTATGATTCTATGATTCTATGACAATGCAGCCTTGAGATGTGTGAACATGCTGATTTAGCCCACAGCCCTGATACCTCTGGGTCTCACTGCAGATCCTGTTACTCCAGAGACGTTTATATGTTGAGCCCTTGGCCACAGATTCTGGTCCTTTTGATCTTTTTTTTCCCCCCCCTTCCTTAGCTAATTCAAAATGAGGAGAGTGCCTCTTCTCTTTTATGAACTTTCCTGTTATGTGAATACCTGATCCATACTCCGTATAGAATTTCTTAAACAAGAAGAATTGATTGGGGTTTTTTGTTGGTGATTATTGCTGGATTATTAATTACCTTTAATTACCTTGTACCACCAAGATTAAAATGCGTTCTAAAACTTGACACTTCAACCTTATTATCTTACAACAAGAGTATGGCAGTTTCTAACAATACTATTTATCAAAGGTAAACTGCTTATTAAGACCTTCTAATTATTAAGGTACTGTAATCAATCTTCAGTAAAATTCCATTAGAGATATAAGCCCTTGAGAAAACTGCTTGTGACTCTTATGAACTTGACCAGTTCTGAAATGTAAAAGAAACCTCTTTTCTCCCACCATGAGTTACCTATATTCAAATTTGCTAACTTGACAGTTTAGAAAGAAAAGACTTAGGTTGGTTGTTGATATGCCCCTGGGATGTTTTAATCATCTTGTACATGCTGACGTTCTTATTTTTCATTTTTTAAAAACATTTTTATTCCACAAGCAGATAATTTGATGACAGGGAGCATAATTCATAAATCTATTAGAGGACACAATCTTTTCCCCAATGTGTTTATTGTCTAAATAGTTTAGAAATACTATCCTCCCTCTAATTTGCCTCTGTACTCTCTCACCGGGGTGTCATCCTCCTCATGCCCCATATTGTGCTCCTGTTTCCAGGTGAATTTTGTATTTTTTAGGTCATTTTCATATTCTGTGTAAGCCTTGATCTCACCACCATTTTGAAATTTTCAAGTCGTTGTTCATTTTGGCCATGTCTATGTTGTTATGCTGGAAAGGCTTTCCATCTCCATGTGTGTCCTTGTGTTGCTACTTCTGTGCTGGGGCACAGCCTGGGCTTGTTCCCTCCTTAGCCTCAGAGTAGTGTGACCAGCCTCCAGGGATGCTTGGGGCCCCCCTGGCTGTGGGATGCAGGTGTCTCCACCCTCCCCATGGCACAGACGTGGATTTGATTGCTTATCTCACCTCCTTTCTTCTTTTCCCTTGAGCTAGGCCAGGGCATTGCTCACCTCAAGACACACAAAGAAAGCCAAATATTGCTGGCATTGAACAGGGACACCACCTTTGAATGAGTTTCAAGCTGAATGAAAGGCTGCACTTTATGAACTTGCTCTGCTTCACATAGTTGACTGTCTCCGGGCCATATTGCAGCCCATGACAGTAGAGATACACAAAGGTGAAAAGACAGCCCACTGGGCTTCTTTGTTGGTGTATTATTGCTTGTCTGTGTCACAGCATGACAAGGGAAGCTCATTTTGTAGTTTTTCCTATGTGAAAAGAAAGTAGCAGACTTTTTGGTCTTAAAAATTTCCACATGGGAGAAAGAAGATGAGTGGACATACCCTGCCCTGCTTACAGAAGATGGAGTAAAGCAGAATTATTCCAAACAAAGCATTTATTCCAAACAAAACGAAAAGTTCTTTTATCCTACTTGAATTGTGACCTTCAGAATCACAGCTACTCTTTAAAGATTCATCCAGCATGGTGACGAGTCATTCAACACTAAGCTAAAATGCTTGCTTTCAATTTTTGCTGGTTTTCTCCCATTATCTAAATCAAGCTGTATTTCTCTCCCTTTAAACCAGTATTCAGCCAGTGTTCTCATCTACACCTGCTAGCATTTACCAAAGTATTCTGCATTTCTCCATCTCATCAACTTCATACCTTTCTACACCTTAAGCAGAATTTTTTTCCCCTTCATATATGTCTCCTAATATTCTGACTCAATTTATTCTTTATAATTTACCCAACAAATCAGCGTGTATTTATTCACCCCAAACCAACTGCAATAGCTTTCTGCAATTTTTGGTAGATAATTTTCTGCATTGCTAAGAAAATAAATGCTTTGGATAAAGTTGAATTTAAAAGGATACAAAGGCATATTACTGACTCATTGCAGTTTTTACAGCAATTTTAACATGAAAATTATCTTTTTTTTTTCAATGGTTCCTTTAATAAGGTTTTGCTGAATGAGTTTTCTGCTCAGAGAAGAGACAGAAAATTGAAAGAATGCATTTTCTAATTCTTCACTGTAAAAACTTGGTTTTTTCAGTTGATTTAAGGTACATCATGATTTTATATAAGAACATAGTTTTTAAAAGTTACACATAAACATCACAGAAATCTGTTAAAGAAAACCATGGTCAACATTAGAAGAGACTGATGACAATGAGATTTAAAAAAAGGAATTTAAGCTTTCTCTTATGGATACATTTGGCCTGTTGAACCCTAGGCATTTGAAAAAAGGCCATAGTTCACTTTTTTCAGAGTACTCATGGAAAGTAAGTATTCTGAAAAGAATAATGTAATTTTGGGATGCAAAAGATTTTTTATGTTTTTGTGTATTTCTGAAAGCATAAGATCATTTCCACTATAGAACTGAGCTTACCTTACTAGTGTATATTTTCTGCATATTTTCTGTATATTTTATTTGAGTTAGATTTTTTACTTTAACAATCTAAAGAAGACAGGTGTATATTACATTCAACGCAAGAATTTCCATTCTGAAATAATCAAAAACGCTTTGAGTTTATTACACATTTTAAAACATCATTTATACCTTCCACAGTATAGAATTGTATTTTAGTTTAAGATGGACAGTTAAAGCCAGCAACATTATTTTTCAGGTTTTGCTAAGTAAGATCCTGCAGCATTGTATACTAATATCTGCTGTATTTCTGCAGAGCCCTGATACTTCTACATCTACTCAGTTTTCCAGGATTAGTTCAGAAAGATGAAATCAGGAAATCAGATGTATTGAATGAGAATTGTTAGCAAGGTACAAACAAGTATCCTTTCTACTTTTTTACCATTTGCTCAGCTTAACTGATTTTAAAAACATGAGTTATAAACTGGAATGAAAAAATCTGGACATGCTAGAAAACAAAAGACCAGGGGTTACAGTATTTCATCCCTTTGCAAACTCTTTCTTTGTTTTATGAGCCCCCACTGCTACCTGTGTTCTTCCCACTGACAAAGTGATGTATACTTTCCCTAGCATATAGACCTCTTCAGCTTTGTCATTCATGTAAGTAAGGTTTCCTTATAAGCCATTTTCTGCCAAGTTAATACACCAAAGCTTTAAAAGTGGAATGCAAGAGCTTTTTTAAAGGTTTCAGGGTACATTCCTTCATACTGCCAAGAGTAACTGCAATCCATTTAAGTCAAATGTTTCACATAAAAAGAGGCATTTACAGCAGCAGGGTTCTTTCTAAAGCAGTTTATTTTCTATAATGGTTTTGGCCCAACCCTTTAGTTTTCAATAGCATTTAACTCAGAGACAGAAATCTTAATTTTCCCCCTGCAAAGCATAAGTGACAGCTTCTCATGTAACAGTACTAGAAGCAAGAATAACTGCACTCAGGTCTTGTTATTTGCTTCTGACTTGCCTGCAATAGCTCAGTATTGTGATAATACAATTAAATGTGGTGGCTTACTACAAAGCAATGGAACATACAATTGCCATGTGGTTCAGTATGACTGCAGAATATGGCCAGTGCTTGTAATGGCTGCTATCAATCAGAGACAAATGTGAATGTAAAATCACAATGTGCAGGTGATAGGCAACTAATAACCAGACCGTTCATTTTCAGACATCAGATCAAAGAAAAATTATTATCATCATCATCATTATCCAGTCAATTACACTAAGTTCGGAGCTGCTCTGGCTCGGCAGGTAGGCAAGATCTAAATGATTCAATTCTCACTGCAGATAAAACATCCAAGCTTTGTTTTAAAATCTCACTTCAATGTCCCCCTGGCCCTGGGGGCATATCCAGGCCACATCCCATCTCCATCAGGGATGAAGATGAGGTATAAAGCTCTTCTCCCTGACTTTCATAGGAAGGATGGAGGCACAGAGATGTAAAATGCACTTCGGTCAGGAGGACAGGGAGATGGAGTGTGCTGCAGAGCACAGCTGCCTGCAGCATAGCACTACCTTTTGCTACTGCAAAAATGGGCCTGATCTGATAAAAATCTTAGCGAGAACATTGTTTTAATCCTTCTATTTACACCCTTTAAAATTCAGGGAGAAGCTGCAGACCTCTTTAGAAAATTCATATGATGATACATGGACTTATCATAGAATCATAGAATTGGTTGGGTTGGAAGGGACCTCAGAGATCATCGAGTCCAACCCTTGATCCACTACTGCTGCAGTTACCAGACCATGGCACTGAGTGCCACATCCAGTCTCTTTCTAAATATCTCCAGGGATGGAGAATCCACTACTTCCCTGGGCAGCCCATTCCAACGCCTGATCACCCTCTCGGTAAAGAAATTCTTTCTAATATCTAACCTATACCTCCCCTGGCACAACTTAAGACCATGCCCTCTTGCCTTGTTGAAAGTCATCTGGGAAAAGAGACCAACCCCCACCTGGCTACACCCTCCTTTCAGGGAGTTGTAGAGAGTGATGAGGTCTCCTCTGAGCCGCCTCTTCTTTAGGCTGAACAGCCCCAGCTCCCTCAGCCCTTCCTCACAGGACTTGTGCTGGATCCCTTCACAGCCTCCTTGCTCTTCTCTGGACCTGCTCCAGCACCTCAATCTCCTTCCTGAACTGAGGGGCCCAGAACTGGACACAGGACTCAAGGTGTGGCCTCACCAGCGCTGAGTACAGGGGCAGAATCACTTCCTTGGACCTGCTGGCCACGCTGTTCCTGATACAGGCCAGGATGCCATTGGCCTTCTTGGCCACCTGGGCACACTGCTGGCTCATGTTAAGCTTCCTGTCAATCCAGACTCCCAGGTCCCTTTCTGCCTGGCTGCTCTCAGCCACTCTGTGCCCAGCCTGGAGCTCCCCATGGGGTTGTTGTGGCCAAAGTGCAGGACCTGGCGCTTGGCCATGTTGAACCTCATCCCATTGGAATCAGCCCAACTCTCCAGTCTGTCCAGTCTTTCTTTCCTTAATTCCTTTTTGTGGTGACAAATACCTGACAAACAGAGCTGACAGCTATTCTCTTGACCAGGATTTGAAAACTTAAGGTTCAATATTCTTGGTGTAAAAGATAATTATTCTTGGTGTTGAAGATAACTGTTTGCATGTAGATTTGGCTTCTGAGCCCTCTAAATGTAGAGTCAGGTTGCTTCTGCACTCTGTGAGGAGTATTTGGGTCAGGTTTCTCTCTAGGTAACCATATTGTTTATTGCATGTTTTGGCATTAATCTGTTAATTTCCTTTAAAATCAATTACTGTTTTACCTGTTTCAAAATGTAAGAGCCCAGATTTTGTTCTTTTCCCCAGAGGCATGTAAATTCATCTGTATTTTTATGCTTCTTTAGTAGGCCCTGGTATATACCAGATGGAAAATAACAGATCTGCATCTCTTTATAATTTTGACATCTTTAAGTCTTTTTATGAAAACACATATTTATAAGGGCCTCCAAAATGAAAATACATGCACTTTAGGCAAAATGTTTACAGTTTACTTATCCACATAACAACCGTTTCACAGATCCCAAAATATTTATTTTCAATACCGAACTTCTTTTTATGGGTGATCCACTCTTTCAAAGCTGCTCAGTTTATACAACCAGTAAATTACTTTTCCATAATTGCTGTAATTACAGTCTTCCTCATGTGCTCACTCTTATCTCAGAACTGTGCTTCTGTTGAACATTCTGGTAACAGAAAACCTCATGTATATTTAGGAGATAACGTAGAACACTCTGTTAACTAAAATATCTATTTCGGAAGCTCTCTGTAGTTAACGTAATGTGATATTATTGTGATTTAAAAGGCTCCAGTAGCATACGAGCCGTACAAAAAAGCTTTTAGAGACAACATACAGCTGAATGAAACCTTGAAATGTTAAAAAATTTCCAATTAAAAATCAGGCTGGAACTACGGCTTTGTTATATAAAGGGAAAATGTGCTGAGAGTAAGCGAAAAAACATGTAACACCAATATAGCCTTGGTTTTTCCTACAGAACATGGAAAATCCCAATTCCATGCTTAGCCATCTCTGAAGAGAAAATTACTGTAACAACTGGAGTGCATGTTGTCTGCTTTGACCAGAAATTGTATTTTACCCTTCTTGGGTAAATTTCATCAGAAGTGCTATTTCCTCAGGTGTACACACTTCTTTTCATTGCGTTCAAGTTCTTGCTAAATCTATACAAAAAGCAACCCAGTTTTTCAAAACACGGGTATGAGGAAATAACATTTCATTACTTGAAATTGTCACAAATGGGAAGATGCAGATGACTTCTTCCTAAATTACAGCATATTCATTAATAAAGTCATCTTCCACTCCTTTAGAGTGCCTTCCCTCAGTTTTACTGCCAGTGCTGATTACCCAAATCTGCTATCACAGTTCTGTTTTCCTCACTGTAATTCCTCAAAAACACAAGGAAATAGGAGGATTGTCAACACAGTTCTGAGATGGGCTGAAGCAGTACTTTTCAGAGCTTTCTGCACTGTTGTACTGTCTGTACTCATAACTACCTTATTGTTTTCTCATGGATACAATGAAAAACAAACATACTAAAAAAAGGCATTAATTTCAGAATCTTGATTAAAGCTGACCTCCTGTAATACTCTGACACATTTATTTTAAGATACCACGCAGACTTGGTACTTCATATTTCACCACTCTTTCTGTGTAACACTACCTTCTTTGTATTTTCTATTTTGCTACCATTATTCAAGCAGAAACCTTCCTAGAGCTTTTGCCATCTTTGTCAGCTTTCCTCTGTATCCCTACTTAGCAGCCCACTACTCTAAACCATATCAGAAACCATCCCTTTCCACTATCTTAATTGCTCTTTTTCTATCTATTTCTTGATTATTTACAGCTCATAAAAATATTTCAATCTCTAAAACACTTTGGTCCATTGCATATAGGAGAATGGAAAGAATGCCAGGCAAAGGGAAGCAGAAGGAACACATCTGGGAATGTGTTCTCTGCTTTTGGTGGCTTCTAACTCTTAGACTGGCTCAGCCTTCTCATGATGCAACATCACCTTAGCAATGATACTATTAAGTGCACTTAAAGATCTACTCATGAAGGTTAATTTCACATTCCATCTCTGTCCTGAATTATTTCCTTCTGCCATAAGTTGACATTGTGGCATATGGAGTCATAGAATGATCAAATGGCTTTGTTTCAAAAGGATCCTAAAGATCATCTAGTTCCAACACCCCTGCCATGGGCAGAGGCACCTTCCACTAGACCAGGTTGCTCCAAGCCCCATCCAGTGTGGCCTTAAACACTTCCTGGGGGAGGGGGCAGCAACAACTTCCCTGGGCAACCTGTTCCAGTGTCTCACCAACCTCATAGAGAAGAATTTATTCCTAATGTCTTAGCTAAATCTACCCTCTTCTACTTTAAAGCCATTAACCCTCATCCTATTACTACATGCCTTTATAAAAAGTCCTCCCTGAGCTTTCCTGTAGGCCACCTTGGGGTACTGGAAGGCTGCTATAAGGTGTCTTCAGAGCCTTTTCTTCTCCAGGCTGAAAAAAATCTAACTCTCTCAGCCTGTTCTTCATAAAAGAGGTGCTCCAGCCTTCTGACCATCTTCATGGCTCTCCTCTGGACTTGGTCCAACAGCTCCATGTCCTTGTGCTGGGCGTTCCAGAACTGGCTGCAGTACAATTCAAACCAGTATTTTTCATCACAATCTGTCTGTTATTTCTATTGACATCACTGGACCAGGGAGTTCTTTCCTCTCTTTGCCATCCTCTTCTCCCACTGGCTCACTCCCACCACGCTGCCTGTCCCTGTTTGGTGTGGGATGTGCTGCTTATCTGTATGGAGGATCACAAGAGCAGGGAACCTCTGATGATACAGTGGTCCAAACACACAGCTGGATGCTCTGTGGGGACTGCTTTAACTGCCTGAAGCAGGACAGATGCCAAATCGTGGCCAGAAAGGAATTCCCATATCTAGCATGATCAGTTGCTGCCTTCACAGAACTAGAAGTGTTTTATACCTTCCCACTCTGTGCCTGACCATATGTTTGGGGGAAAACATGGCACTGTCCCCAGTCCCCCTTACCATCTGAGACAGTAGTGGCAAATCCTTGCTCCTTCACACAAGAGGACCCACAGGAGAAGGCTTTCAGGCTCCTTAGGTTTCCTCTGAGGTAGAGGAAGGAGATCAGTTATTATTTTTCAGGTACTGTGCTGACTCCTGGATGTCAAAAAGTGACTGAGCTATGACTGTAGCCCAGTGAATCCCTGAGGTGGGTCTGACTATTGTTGTGGAAAAAGGACAAAAAGTTTTAAACTAAAAACCTATGTGGTGTTTGGTTATAAACTGGGATAGCTAATGCAAAGAAATTAGAGCAGAGCATCTTAGGGTGTTGTTTCATTCTTTATTGAGGTCCCCTAACTCACCAGACATTCCCTCCCTTGATACAGTGTCAGAACTCGCTGGGTCACAGTGAAAGCTGACTCAGAGATCAAACTCAGCTAAAACACTCTCATTGTTAAAAAAAAAAAAAAAAACAACCCACCAAAAAGTGGATCATCTCTCTGGATCATCATCATCAGAGATCATCTCTCTGATGCCCAGTGCTGTGACAGGAACATAGGAAAGTCCAAGGATAAATGTCTGTCACTACACTTCTCTGAAGCAGCATCAGTTTACTTCATCTTATATCAACTAGTAATAAAAACCATGTAATTTGCACATCTATTCAAATGCCTGGGTGCACCAATCAGCATTGGTCAGCAGCTGCTCAGAGCACATGAGATCAGAATTGTTTGTTCCTGGGCTCTGCAGGATCATTGCCACATATATTACATACACAGTGAGACTCTGCAGAGAAACAAATAATTTCAGCTGTTTTAGGTTAGAGTTTCCTAAAAGCACAACTCTCTACATTTATGTGAAATTTTAGATGTTCATGATAACTTCTCTCAATGTACACCAAAATTTTAAAATTATGGCCCTAAAACCTGGGAATTGAATAAGGCTTTTCAGATTGAAAGTCAGTGATGTAGACACAGAGTCTGAATTAATCTGGGAATTTTGAGATGCTTCAGTAGCATTTTATGAGTGCATAAGCCCTAAGCTGTGATAATTTATCTCTTTTCAAGTTTATACCTTCAGGAATTGTAAATATTGGAAATCAAACAGATTAACACTGTTATTCAACATCTCCCCTTGTCTCTGCATTTCTTTCCTCAAAAAAGAGGCAATTAACCCATTCCTCAATCTCTGTAGCAAGAGGGAAGATGTTATTCTACTTGGGAAATCTGTTCTACTTCACAGGTACCAGTAGATCTGTCTGGGCAATCACCAAGCCCAATATAGGTGACAAGGCTTAGCTGGGAGCTCAAAAAAACCAGACAGCAAGTCCAGGCTCAATTCTGCACTGTCATTTCATGTTGTTAAGTAGTAGGTAAAACAGATATTAGTACTTAAACTAAAGAAAGCTCAGGTTGCACCTTAACTGTGGTAAAAACCTGTGGCACAGCATCTTATCAACACCTGTCTTATACCTTTCATTTAGTAACAACCCTTTTTTGATGTGACCTGGATTTCCAACTCTTAAAAACTCCTCGACTCCAGCAAGCTGTTGTGGGAATAGGCATGCCTTGGTAAAAAAAAAGAGTTCTTCTCTCACTAGGCAGGCAATTTTCCATTTAATGATGATAATGAAGGTAATTATGAGCTTAATTATTCAAATAGTGGGAATGGATCTGCAGGCCATCACAGTGCTCCTGGGTGCCCCAAATGACAGCAATTCACCCCACAATTTACCTCAATAATTAGAAAATAGCTTGTGTTAATCTGGGTGCTCTATCTGGGTTACTGCTCATTCACACGACTCCATGAGTGCTGTGAAAATTCTCTAGGTTTACATATTAAAAAAAAGGAAAAAACCTGTTCTGCTGGCCTATGGTCAAGTAAAAAAAAGAAAAAAATGTGATTCCAAAAGGCCATTTTTTTTCATCTCTCTGTTTTTTCAACTCTCTAAAACATGACACACATTTGAACACATTTCTTTCAAATAAAAAGATTCCTTGGTTGGGATGGTGCCCATTCAATATTCTTGAAACCTCTCTAAAGCTTATGAAGGCATTTTTTCCATTTCCCCCGAATAAACAAACTTCAGCTGCTGTTCTTCAAGGAGCAGCTTGTTGCCTCTGCTCACTGCAGCTTATTAATGTAAGACCATTTTAATATTTTAAAATTTTGTTCATTAGAAAGTCTCATAACATACTCTTTGCAAATCACTCAGCTCCCATATGCTTTCATTTTCTATATAAGAACAATAAATAAACAAAATGCACCCATGTATACAGTATGAAACAGCACAACTCTCCACCTTTTTCTTAGCTTTCACCTGCATTACCAAACTTCTCTAGTTTTGTCTCTAATGAAGTCATCTATGATAGTTTGGATTTGGTGAGCTTGTTTTATAGGCTTCAGCAAAATATTCACTAACCAAATAGAAATCAGTCAAAAGGAATTTTCTGCTTTATCTGTTTAAATTAAAGGAATCTAATAGTTAACCAAAGCTCTTTACAGATGAATAGCTATGAAATTCAGACTGAAATGAAGGAAATTCAATAGCTACCCAGTTTCCATTGAATATAATGGTCTTTCATAACTAACCTGTTTGCCTTGAATTCTAACTCTTCTGCAAGGAGTTCTGTGAGAATATAATAACTATTTTTAATTAATTTCAATAGAATTTCAGTAAAAAGTAATGAAAAGCAGAATGTCCACATCCAGCAATTACTAATTCAATACCACTTTTACTTTTTATTTTAAAGAGCATATTTCTACAAATATTGAAAAGCAATTTGGTCTACAGGAAAAGCTAATGATTTTTCTCATGTTCCCATTAGAGTTCAGTGCTTGAATAATACTTCTGTGCCTGAAGGTCTTGCAGTCTACCCTGAGCTCTATTCTGAACTGTAGGGGAAAATTTAAAAAAATCTATCCTCCCCCCTCAAAAAATTTTCCTCTGAAATACAGTAAACCTGAGATCTGAGTATCTTTCACCTCTTGTACAAAAGCTTAGCATGTTTGTGCAGGATATATTGAGAGGAATGTTTGCTTTCCAAGAAAATGATGTTACTGTAACATCTGCAGAAAAACTGAGCTGAAATACTAAAGCATCACATGAACTAAATGAAGACTAATTTCAGGCAAAACTATTTACTTTGAATGGTATTCTCAGAGCTCAAGCTTCGAGTAGATTGATGGACAAGCATTTAAAAATTTGAGCAAAAAAAGGCTTCTGATAGAACAGAGATTTTGTGACCAAGTTAATAATGAAAAGCTAGATTATCCTTCTTAAAAAATTATTATTTTCATCCATAGCAAATGACATGCTCTTTAGTTTAAATAATTGTTTCAGAAGTCCACAGAGGGGAAAGCTACAACAAAAGAGAGTTATTTGTGAAAAATAAGTGAAGAATTTTGTTTAGAAGTAACACATTTCCTACAGCCCTGATTAAGCCATAGTACTTGACTCCTGTGTGCAACATGCTTTGCATATTTATATGAACACTGAAAAACCAAGATGTGAACAAAACTGGAAAAAAACCCCATGAATAACAATGAAACTCCCTATATTGACATCAGTTGACAAGGACTGTAATCATGTCACTCACAGAGTACTACTTTATACAGTTTGGACCTATATCACCATTTGGACCAAATGAGACCAGGATGAAATGAGGTGAAAATGAAAATTATAATGCAATGTAATATGATTTGGAATCAGCTATTTATAACCTGTCGTTTCCTTCTGAGACTGTTAATTCTTCAAAAAGTGCACATTATATTTATTTGATGGTTTCTTTCCCTGTAAGGAGTAGCTGTCTAAGGAGTAGCTGTCTAGAGGTCATGCCCTGTAGCCTCTGCCACTTGGACAACAGCAATAAGGAGACTGTAGCAAAAATAGCCTAATGTAAGCTCTACCTGGGCTTATCTCTATGATTAATATTGCCACATTTCAAGCAAATGTGACTCCAACTTGAAATGTTATACAAGATTACTCTTTATCTACCCATCGTCCTTTATTTAGTACCCCTTTTGATTTCATATATATATATATATATATATACATAACTATTTCTTATATACCTATATAAATAGACATTTAAACTATCATCAAATTCCTTTTTGTAAGGGGAGAGAAATCTCCCTCAATTTTAGAATAAAAAGACTTTTCTCTTCCTAAACTGAATGGGGGCTGGTGAGTCTGCAGGTGCTTTCACAGAAAGAAAAATAAGTACTTGCTTTCCTCATCTGTCAGTAACAAATTACTTGACAAAAAAAATGTTGAAATTACTTTTCAGAGATATATTCAATAGCAGTGGAATTAGATCTTCATGCATTGTTCACTACTGTATTTCCATTAGTAAATGATTTGCACCATCTAAAATTCTGCTACATTGTTCCTCCTGATTTCAACCTGAGTAATTTATTACCCTTTTATTAAACTTTTACAGAAAAGTTTGATCACAACTGAAATGCCAGAGGCTTCTTAAAAAGGTGCTAACATATTATTACTGCAATTTTGCTTCCTTGCAATTTTTTAAGTATTAATTTATGTATACACACTTCCAAGCATGCATCAATCAAACAGCCAGGTTCTGTATGTATTTTTCTGGCAGCTGCATTTGAACTAACCAAGTATAATATCCACTTATATCAATGAAAGATTGAAAGATACTGTAAGAATCTATTAATCATATGCAGAGAAGTCATTCAAACTACATATTATGAGAGGACTTTAACTGTCAAGTAATTGAGAAGTGATTTATCTGAGTTCAGTCAACATGTTAAAATGAGAATGTTGGTCATTAATATCTGTAGCAGAAGATTTCCATATTACTAAAATGTTTTTTTTAGCCATGAGTCTAGCTTGGAGCAGCCATCTCTTATGCCTCCCACAGAATGGTTTTCCTAACATAAAATCTCCTAGGATAAAGTGTAAAGGAAACACAAACTTTTAATTTTCTAATTGGTATTGAAAGCTAACCAAAGAGGGCAGCACAAGGAGGAGAACCTGATTTAGAGTATGTTATCAGCACTGCAGATCAGCAAAGTTTCAGCTAAGAAAACATTCATGGATTCATTTTTAGTTTGACATACAAAATACATAAAGACCTTCTTTTGATGAGATACATGATACACAAATCACAAACTGCAGCTATGTGTGCCAGAAGTGTCATTTTCATGTCCCTACAGTAGACAGGACATATCCTTGTTTTTCAGCTTCCTTTAACCAATGTATTAAAATAAGAGTGCTGAAGTATACATACATGCCTGTGGGTATGATCCCAAACGTTTTATTAGAAGCGTTAAACCTACTAAAAGATATTCTGTATCTTTTCACCTAGGAAATTCAAGTTAGCAGCTTGTAAGTGCCCTGTGTTTTCTTGGCTCATGCTCAGGACAGCTTCTTGCTTTTTTGGCACTGTTTATTACAGTAAATCTATTAGTTTGGTGATGGTTTTCATCTCATCCTACAGTTGAGCTAAATGGAAGATGCTTGTCCTGGTTTGGGCCAGGGTAAAGGGAATTTTCTGTCTTGTAGTTTTGTTTTCAGCTGAGTCTCCTGTAAGTAGCTGCACTTGCTGAAATTAACAGCAAGTTTCTCAGTCAATGTCTGCTTCTGGGACTGATAAGACTCAGTGTTTATAGTTACAGCCAGAGACTGGTGTGCAGAACCAAGAATGCTGCTCGGTTCTGAGGAAAGTTTTGCCCTCTGGAAGGAGAAAAGGAGTAAAGAGGTCACACCTGCAGCCCTCCTTTAGGGAGGAATGGACAAGATAAATGACCACAATTGACCAAACAGAGTATTCCATTCCATACTAATCATACTCAGTATAAATTTGAGGGATAATGAGGGTCAAACCCCTTCCTGCTTCCCCTTCTTCTTCTGTCCCTGTTTGCTTCAGCATCCTGGGAGGATTCTGTCTGTTCCTCTGCCTGTGGTCCTGATCCGTGCCAGCCTGAATCTGTGTGTTCCTGTCTCCAGTTCTCAAATGCTGCTGACCCCAGGAGTCCAGCCTGGACTTTCCCAGGGCTGCCCTGCAGCCTCAGTGGTGATGTGAGAGTTACTGGGGGGTGGGGGGGAGGAATGTGGTATAAATTTCCCTGTATTTTTGTATATATTAGTAATTTTTTTCCTTTTTAACATTACTGCTTCATTAAAGCTGTGCAGTTCAGTTTCCAGCCCATAAGTCTCTCTCCCTTATTCTCTTTCTTTTCTTCATTAGGGAGGGGGACTAATTGAGAGCATCTCTCATTTGGTTTAATTGCCGGGCATTGTCATTAAACTGTGACAATGCTGCTGTAATCTACACCCTGAAAGCAAAGACTGACCTTCATCTCATTCCACAACATCACAGTGATGCTCAAAGCTTGGTTGAAAAAATGGATTCTCTTTTAAGGTCAGCAACAAATAGTCAGTGGAACCAAAATTGCATTCCTTATTTTTCAAGGTGCTATTTTTTCCTACATAGTTCTCTGTATTTTAAGAGTTAAAAAGACAAGACAGATAGATAGGGTCTTTACTGGTGCTGCAAATTGAAGTGTGATATTATGAAGGTGAGTTCCTACTGACATGGAAAGTTCAGTTTATGCTTCTGGTGGCTAAATGAAAAATACATGTCATGGGAGTTTAAACTCCCATAGGTTAACTTGCAATATAAATGACATTAAGGGATGTTGAATGTTATATTACAGGGCAGTTGACACTGAATAACACAGAAAAATAAGAAATACACAAGATTTTTTTGTATTATCTTCACATTACCTTGTAAACACATCAGAATCTTTCAAATGTAGGTTTTGCCATATTGCTAATAAGGTTTGGAGCTTTTTGGCAATATGTGGTCACTTATGTATGGCTCAAAAAAGACCTGAAGAAGCAGTGAACAAGTAAAGAAAACTAAGTGATTTAGACTGAAATTGCCTACACACTTAGATTCTTTTACTGAGTTTGGCTGAGTTTTTATTCTTCAATAAACATTAAACTGAAAATTGCTCTGAAATTCAAAGACTAAAAAAAAAAGGCTAAGAAAGCATAAGGAAATGATGGTAGGAAACATCCAAATGTCTTCTGAATGGGATTTGGCAGATTATTTACAACCCCAAACCTCCTGTGTGTGTGTGTCTACTTTTCACGTACAACATTAGAATTTATTTATATGAAAGGACTAATTAAGGCTGGTTGTCAACCCTACTTTGTTTCTGTATTTCAAAAAGAGGTATGTGCAGTTAATTTTTAAGGTCATGAGACATGGTTATAAAAAGATTATATACTATCTGAGACATTATCATAAATGGATTAACCTTCATCAGGGAATGGCTCAAAATTATAATACAAAGCAAATCAATGTCAGTTTTGCTTTGACATCATTGAAGTAGGGGATGTGCATCTGTCAGCTTTTATTGATATTGTGTAATAACCTCAGCAAAGTATTTTCAGGTGCAATTAAGTCTCCTCATAGTAGTAAGGTAGAGAGGTTTCTTGTGGTAGAGTAAATTTTCTCTCCGTTACATGCATCTCTCCATTTCACTTATGTGATTAATAAAGAACATAATTTGAATTTTTTTCTATTACTAAGTTTAGAGAATATGAAATAGTTGGTAAATCAATCAGGAAGGTCAGATCACTTGAAATATTACATATTTCAGTGTATGAAAACTGTTTCTTGCTTGTCAAGTTTTCTAAAATAGATGCCTATTCTAAGACAAAATATTTAGTAGTATAAAATGTGCCACAGTGCAACAAAATAGTTTTCTCAGGTACATAGTCAGATACAGCTGAATAGAAGCAGAAATAAAAGGCAGAAAGATGGACACAAAGAGAAAAGTTGAAATATAATCTTCAGTATTCCTCTGAGCAAAATTTGAATTATTGCATCCTTATGTTTTCTTTTAAAAATAAAAGAGTCTGCTAAACATAAAATTCAGATAATCGGAAGTTTATCAGTACTGACCAAGCTAAATGATGATTTAACTGAAGATATACTGAAATTCAGAACAATTAAATTGATACTTAAACTGATTGAATTCAAGCTTACCCCCTCCTGCATGCAACATTTGAAACAAAGCTGTTTACTTTGTTCAATCAAAATCATGTACATTAGAGCTCAACCAGACTTCCCTCCAAGTGGATTTCAATTCCTGCTTGGAAAAAAATGAAAGAATTCATACATTCTTCATTTGGATTTGTAATTCTTGAAAAGATACAACTTCATGGAAGCATTTTTTTTAAACACTTTTTCAGGTAGCTGAAATGTAAGAGCATGGCCAAGTTCTGGGTCTGTGTGTGTGTGTTCCATACACACTCTTATTTCATATGTCAGGGAGACTGGGTGCCCCAATCCTCCTCTGCACCCCAACCACTGAGGAAATCAGAATGGATAAGAGGCACAATGTTTTCTAGCTGGTAAGATCAGCTCAGGAAAATGCCTGAGGGATGCTCTTCCAGGTAGGCAGAGATTCAGCCTTCCAGCAGCATCATTGAGAGATCCATTCCTCCACTGATGAGAAGACTAACTTAGGACTGAAAGAGCAGTACTGTTTACTGCATTCCTGGGTGCAAGGCATCTCTGCAGAGAGCATAGCTATGGATTTGGAAAAGTACAAGATAAAAATGCTTGATTCATACAGTATATGAGAGATAAATAATTTATATATTCTCCTCTTTGTAGAGATGTCTCATGTAACATGCACTCATTCATAACATTTTGAAGAGCTGTGGCAAAACAGCTTCCCCAGCATTTCCCCTGAATGTAAACACGGAGAAATTTGCTATTCTATGCAACTTCCAAACTGTGTTCATGTGTACTAGCCTGTCATTTCACTTTGATGCGAAATGATGTGAAGGAGTTGGAGATGAGAAATGAAAACGAAACTAAAAAGTAATCATTTTGGTCTGATGGCTTCATTATAAAATCTTTTAAACTTCTTTGACAATGCTGATCAACCTGGTTATTTCAAAAGATGTTGTAGCATCTAAATGCCGCAGTCAGCTTAGGGCTCTGCTGTGCCTAGTGAAAATGCTGAGTACATGGCTTTCAGACCACTTCAAGATTTAAGAAGCTTTTCCCTGCAAATGCAGAAACCATGCAGTTCAGGAGTACTGTGTGCAGGTGGCAAAGGGAGAATTCTAGAATAACTGAATTGAATCCTGTAGCTGTCACATGACATGATGATGGGTGATGTGTTTCACATGTACTAGTATCTTTCTGTCCTTAACAAAAGTCAATCACCATATGTCATTTCCACAAGTCATGTCAAAGGTCAGGAGCCCAAGAAGTTTGCTGCTACCGTTCATCTTCAGGCATCTGCATCTTCAGACATCCACAGCCCCTCTTTAGGAACTGCAGTTTTGAAGAGCCACCCTGACTGAAGCCATTAGCATCCTGCCAGGACGTACCCTCCTAGCAATCTGCTGCCAAATGGTGTCAGCGAGCAGCAGGATCAGGCCAGATGAGTGAGTCCCAGCCCTCTTGAGCCAGTAACTGGAGCAGAAGATCTGCACAGTGCCGCAGAAGGGAACCTCCTTCTTCAGTGGCACATCCTAAAGCAAATATACAGGGCAATGGATGCTGTGAGCTGCTTGCAAGAAACTGTATTACTCCAGGGGGAGGCACAGAGATTTACCAGGGTAAGTGGAGTTTAAGCAGCAGGCAAGTGCTGGTGCTATTTGCATGCTGCTGGCAGCCCCACAACTTCAGAGAGCTTCTCTCAGGCTGAATTCATTATAATCTGAGGAATTACATGCCCAGGTTGTGTATTCTTTATACTTGTGAAGGAAAAGAAACAGTAGGGAGAGAGCAAATACAGTTCCTCTCTTCTACACAGCATTTACCTCACAGAATTGTGATGTTCCCTTTATTTCAGGGGTGCTGCTATACAGTAACCTGTTAGGTGTTAGTACTGTATTTAAATTGTAGGCAGTGATTCTAGTATTTCTGGAAAAGAAGTGGAAAATCTAGGATCATGGAGGCTACTGCTTATTGGAGAATTTTAAGGTTATAATACTGTAAACTTTTAATTGGGTATATTCCTGCAGAATTCACTATTCATTTGTGCAACTACATATTTTTATCCAGAACGGCAGAAATTATTTTATGATGTTAAGTCTGGTTTTTAATAACACTGAAAAATCCTTCATGTATCCTACCTATGCATTATGGAGACTTGTGGGACTGAAGCACACTAATATTTATTGTTTTGGTTTTTTTTATTCATAAATAACAGCAGATTTACATCTACAAAACTGGTTGGTTTTGACTTTTGAGCAACTGAATTTTAAGTTTCACCAGCCAACAGAGTACTAATTTTCACTTGCTTTTGGGAAACAAGCTAGAGCAGGAAAAAAACCCCTCAAAGCTACAGATCCCACTTTTTCATATATAATTAGGATGGTACTCCACAGCCCTTAAAGCCACCCAACAAACCCTGTCACTTCATAGAGACTGGTGCATAATAATAGCTACTGTAGTCTGTACAGACAGGACACTTAAAGAAAATATCTAAACTCTGAAGACACCAAAGTTTCTCTAAGAAATAGGTAGGAAGTATGAAAAAAGTATTAGATTAAGATAACTTTCCTTATTCTTATTCTGATGGGTACCGAAGATGGTTTCACTGAATGCATCATGATGCATTTCATTCAAGAAGAAAGCAAGAAAGGGTGATCTTAGCTTGAATAATTAAATATTTGCTAAGTTATCAATAAAAGAAAATAATATAAGTTTTGATTTGTAGGCTGCCTTAACTATGAATGCTACCAGTTTACATATTAAGCACTAGAAGCACATCATGAACTTTAAGTGTTTGTATTCAAGTAGCCATTCTATGCTTGTCAAAACAAAATTTATTAATTTCTACCAGCAACTCTGAATTTGGAGAAATGGCACCCAAGGATAGCTGGAGCCTTCTGAATTGCCTGTCTATGAAGGAAATATTACTTATATTTTCTCATAGAGTCCTTTTGAGAGGCTTACATATACTAAGTATCACAGCATCCCTTGATGTAATGATTAAAGAGTAGGTTGGCAGAGGTAAGAAATTGAGGTGCCATGTAATGAAGATTGCTAAAATCCTTGGTTTTAGCTCTTCCCATGATCAAACAGGAGCAAGACTTTTGCCTGCTGGGAGTTGTAACAGACTGGCAGCCTTTGGTCTACAGTTTGTAAGGGTAAATAGAAGTGACAGATGCTGTATACTTGAGAGAAAGAAGGGGCAAAACCCCCAGTCTGTTTGATGTGTTACCTCAGTGCATTTCAGAGGTTGCCTAATTTCATGAACCTAATATGTAGATGCCAACACAACTATGGCTGTGTTTATTTACCGTGGCTGTTCACATAGGAACAAGAAAATTGTAAGGGATTACTATTACAATTATAGACTGATCTTTCTATGAACCAAAGGGAATCTTGAAGAGCACAGTTATTCTTACAATAAGCCATTTTAAAAAGGCAAATCCAGGTGGTCTCTTAAAGCATTAAAAGGAAAATGTTTATCCTTGCACTTGCACATGGAACAAAGAAAACACAGAATCCTGAGGGGTTTTGTCATCAGTAAATAAAACTGACTGCATATTTTAATCACTCTAAAGCTTTCATTAGGAGTAAGTAAAGTTTTGATGAGGAGTTTTACTTGGATCAAGTTGCTATAAGTGAGACTGTGTGGTATGCTCATGAGGTTTCCTAAGATAAGTGTCTGAGTCATCCTGATAGGAAGAAAAAAGAGGGATTCATAAAGCTCCATAACTAGAAAGTTTATTATTAGAGCAGAGCTGCTGAAATGACAGTAAGTGAAATTACTTCAAGACTGGAAGGAGAAGCTTTTGCTGAAACCCTGTAGATAGGATTTTCTCTCATGGCTGAAGTCTAGCAGGTTGGTGGCAGCAAGAGGTGGCTCTGGCTCCTTGAGCCTGGATGCAGTTCACAGCTGTGATGTGAACACACCACACACTGATCTGCCTTGCTGTATGACAGAGATTGTCAAATTTTGCTTTCCAGCCTGAGCAGAAGGACTTGAACTAGTGCAGGAACCCTTTAACTCTTTCTCACAAAGATGTGAACTTGAGTGTCAGAATCTCAGTCATGTGCACACCTCTGTTACTGTGCAGATTCTGAAGTGTTTTCCACAGTGTCCTGCCTGTGGAAAACAAGGGAGTAAGGTCAAGGTGTGTCTTATTTACAGCTGAGTAATTCCTGAGAAAAAAAAAAATTCTTGTAATTTCTCCTGCTAAAAATAGCCACGGAGTTGCAAACCTCCATGGATTGCAGAGAGGCAATCCATAGAGTGCACTACTACACAGGCACTATACTAGTGTATGCTTTGCCACTAAAATGCAACAAAGCATTTATGATTTCCTTTAGATGTGCATAAAAAGGCCCAGACACAATCATTGCTGCCAGTAAATCAACTACATAGACTGTATAGACTACATAGACTACATAGATTACTTGCCTGTTGTTCCGAATTATTTAAGTATTTAGATCACAAATACTTGGCATTAAGATTTAGTATCATCTACATTTTTGTCTCAAGACAAATTACCCCAAGTTACCCCACTGATAACTGCAACAGAAATCTTGCAAAATACCAAATGGGCTATGGCCATTTTGCCATCCTGAAACTGTGGATAAGGCAGTGGAAATCATCACTTTGTGAGTGTTGATTCTGAAGCTGAATGAGGGCATCAAGGGAAAGTGTGGTGCCCACTAAGGGGAGCTCATTCCTCAGCTGGCATTCCTGCTTAAGAAAATGAGCAGTTAAAGGGAAATAAATGATCTAATTGCTGAGAAAGCTAATGCTAGGGGAAGTCAAAGAATCTCAAGATATAAGGAAGAAATGAAATAAAGTGTAGCTAGAGAAAGAGGAGCAACAATATTGCTCAAATTGTATGTGATCCCCTAAAATAGATGGGGTTTGAATCTTTGTAAGTGGGAACAGCTTTCTCCATCTCTTCTTGTGTTTTAGTGACAGAATGAACAATGGGATCTTTGATCCTCATCACCGTTAATTGGCATAGCTCCATGGAGAGGAGACTATTGGGCCATGAGACAGAGAAAATCCCTTTTTCCCCATTTCACAGAATCAGTCAGCTCCTCCCCTGAGGCAAAATCCTTCCTCAGCATTACAGTTCCTCTACTTCTTCTTTTTATCTTGCACTTACTAACTTTGCTTGAGACTAGTGCAAAGGGGATTATGAGGGGTAACTAACAGGCAAAACATCAGAAGCAAGCTTTGTCAAAATCCACATTTTCAAAGTCAGTGTGGCTGGTTTACTTTTAAACACCTCAACTATTTTCTCTAGGTATCTAGAAGAAGCATTTATTCATTAATAGCTTTATAATAGACTATAGTTACTGAAGACTGTCTTCCTTTCTCAGGCAAAATTCTCAGTTTCAGAGGAATTCTGCTAGAATTTGATGTCTTTTGTCTTTTTATTGTGCAATAATGAAGGCAACAAAGTACAAAAAGCCTATAATGAAATGTTACACAAAAAGGACACAGACCTTAAGGTGACACAAAAAGGAAAAATCTAATAAACCATGTGTCATGCTGCTGCAGCTGTTTCACCTCTTACCAATTTTCACAGTCTATAAAATCTTGGAAAGCACCAGATGTTTAGAAGTTGTCCCCCTCTCCCTAGCTTTGAAAGTAGATGCAAGATTTATTAGTGCTATATAAGTGTGATTTCCATCCTGACTTTTATATTTATAAACTAGGTGGAACATGTAACATCCTGTTGACAGAGAGCGCATTTACTTTCCTCAGTTCCTCCTCACTTACAAATCTTGGGCTTTGCTGGGCAATTGCAGTAACTGCAGAGCAATACCAGAACCTGCAGTCCAAACTACTGTATTGGCTTAGTTACTGAAAAACACATCAGAGATTTTTCTCTTAGTACCAACTTTTGCCAAAACAACCTTGCAATACACAGATTATGAGCTCAGCAAAAATATTGTGTTTTGTATGGATATGCACTATCATTTGGGATTCCTGCCTACATGGAGACTGTTAGTGCACAAAATTATCTTTTTTCTTTCTTTCTTTTTTTTTTTTCCTAGTGCATGAGATTCAGAACAGGGATAAAATCTGCTCATGCATAATTTCCAATCTTTCATAGCTCAGCGGTGCTCTAAAGTGCTGCTGTTCATTTTAATTCAGTGAGTACAAGTTTTGTTATGTTTAGTACTCTGGGAATTGCATGTGCTATTAGATAGTCTGTGACAGCTGTCAGACAAGACAACTTGCTGCATTTCAATCTTTCATAAAGAAAGGACTAAGGACCCTCATCTTCAGCAAAGCTGTCGAATGTCAAAAATGGGATAAAAACAAGAATACCTTTACGAAACACAAAAACAACTCAATCTCTCCTTCTCTATTTCCTTCCCCGTTGAGTTGTAGAGGAGAAGTTGCATAGGCAGAAAAAAAAAGAAATACATCTTGTTTTATTTGTACTTTATACTGCCTTGTCATCTCTGGCCTGAAGGGTGAGCTGCATAAAAGCCTGTTTCCTTTAAGAAAGCATACAGTATATTCAATAGAATTTAATAATTTAGCCCTATGTTTTAACATAATGTACAAGCTTTCATGCAGTCTTTCATTTCTGAGAGCAGGAACAATCAAAATCTGAAAGACACAGAAGAAGACAAGGGCTTTGCATCAAAGACCCTTAAAGTCTGAATCTGTAAGCATTACCACAATTTCCAGAACATGCATCACCCTGCCCAGCACTCTTACTAAATTTAAGGGACCAGAAAAGGAAATCTTCTCTTAAGACTTGCAGTCTTACCATCTAGCTTTTGATTTGAACAGGTGCTTGCCTTATTAAAAATTCTGATGCATATTTTAGTTAAAATGTGCTGTGTTTTTTTCTAAAAGCCTACATAATTTTCTTTGATCCGAATTATTCTTTAATGACAGAGGGAAAGTAGGTTATGCAACGTCTTTATCAGGTCAACATTGTTTTCCCATCAGCTCCTTTGTAGCTTTCTAATGATAAACTGACTCTGCTTTTCACACCAGTGATCCCACAGGTACCTCTCCACACAGAGCTGCCTCAGGTATCAGCTCCTTTAACCAGCCCCAGGGGCTGAGAATGTTTACTTGCATCATTTGTTTATTACTGTTCTTTTCTTTTTTGGCTTATGTTATTTTTATAGCTCACTCAATGCTGTTTTTCCCTTTCCATAGTCTGATTCATTTTTCATCCTGTTTTATTCTCCACATCCATCTTGCACCACCACTGTGCTGAGTAAAGTGAAAATCCATAAATGAGTCAGAGTCAAATTTTCAAAGTCACATTGGTCAGTAGGGTTTGAAGTTAAGCAAAATGAGATTACTCATATTTGTTTCTTTCCAAAAGCAGAAAATAAATTTTTCTTTCTTTGGTTGTAACTAAGAGAGCTTTATCCCATGTTTTCCAGCTGCTTTTATTTTTCTGAAATCCAGTCTAGGCTATGAGGCTCATTAGAGACTGGTGTAACTAGGTGTTTTTGTTCTTTCTGTATTTTCATTAGCCTTGTCTGATTCCTCATCCTATCCCTTGTATCATCAAAAAAAACCTTGAAGGTCTTATTTCTTCTTAAATGTTACTCTTCTGGGAGTTTTCTTTTGCTGCAAGATATCTGAATAGCTGTTTAAAGGAGATACCTTTCTTGTTTTTTTCTTAGTATACTTGTGTGAAGATTTATGTGAATAAAACTGAAACAGTATTTTTCCTTAAATACCTATTCTTTGCTCCATTTGAACATTGTGATTGCATGTTTTGCAATTTCTGTTCCGTAAATGGAAAGGGAGACATTAACATAGTGTAATCAAGAGCAAGGAATTAATAATTTCTCAGGTATGTAATGTTGAAAGTTTTTTTTGCCTGTATACTACCAGAATTAAGAACAGCAGCTGTAATGATTTATGTTGACTGGATGTTACACATAGTTATTAACTTCTCAGCTTGCAGGAGCCTAGTTTTCAGTTGTAATACATACTATTTCTGCCATGTTAAGCTTGTTATCAAATCCTCAACATTTCACACGTCATATAATAATCCATCTCAGAAGCTGTAACCCCATACCATTCCTTTGGAAATAGGTAATAAGAAACCTGACTGGCTTAGGGCAGGGGAGAAAAGAGTAATTTCTTACCAGGAAGTAATTTCAAGCCAGGAAGGTCAATTAGAAAGTGAGGTGCATCTGCAGTTGCTTCATTGTCAATATTGAACAATAGTGTCTTCTAACCTCACAGAACTCTACAGATGTATTCTATTACCAGCATTTCCTTCCACTAATATTTAAACTCTTCTTACCTATGAACAGATTCCACTCAGTATCCAAATCAGCCTGATTTGCTAGGCAGCCCTTCATTACATTGAGGCAATAGTTGTTGCAAGGTTTCACAGTGGGAAGTCCTCTGCAGTAAGGGCAGTACAACATCTTCATTAATGCCCGGATGCACCCTGGGGTGGGACTGACCTGCAGAGTTTAAGGGGGGGGAAAGAAAAAGAAAAAAGGAGGAAATCAATCTCCTGCTCTGTGAATTTTGGGATCTCTGAAATTACTCCTCTCAAGCAAGTGAGTGCAGAAAGGGCAACTTGTTGAAAGAGCACGACCCTTAATAACACCCTCCTATGAGACTAATTGATTCCTGCCAATGATCTTCATGTATCACAGCCAGCAGTGATTTTCAGGAATGCAAAAATTAACACTCCCCTACAGATGGCAGCGTTTGCCTCCCCGGCCCTCCCACACAAAGGCTACTGGAAAGCAAAGGAAAAACATCCAGGCAATGAGCTGGGCAGCAATGACTGCTCTTAACATGGAGGATACTAAGGAGACTCTGCTCTCTTCCTACTCAAGGTAGAACTGTCAGTCACACCACCACTGGATCAGATTCTCCACTTTATTAAAGAACAGTAAATCCAGGATAATCTTGACGATTTCCATAAAACTAATGAGATCTGCACCACGAAGAAGAGATATAATTCTGTTCTCAGACAAAAATACCCTTCTATCTTCTCAGACAATTTCATAAAGAGATCAGACAGAGGTGGCTTTCTGATATCTCAAGTGACAAAAAGCATCACAGACAAAAGTATAATGCATTTCAATTTACAAAATTGAAATGGCACAACATGGCTGCACATGATGGACTTATTCCAGCTGCCAGAGTCAATGGAAAAAACGCCCTATGAGTTTAGGATTTCCAGCCAAAGGCATTTACACTGGGCATGGCTGACACAAGGAACTGGTATGTAGACAGAAAATTTAGTGATACGGATTTGCACTAGAAGTGCATGGGTTTCCTGGAGAGGGAGAATGGAGGTTAGGGAAAGGCTTTTGCATAAGCCTTGTTCATTAATTCTCATGATCCTTTAACTCATCTCTTTTAGTTGTCAAAATGCTGGGCATCTATTCAGCAACATAACTTCAATGTTCATTGTAGGGAAACAGGTCTTTTTTTGACTGTTCCTTTATTTCAGCTCTTGAAGGGCAGGATAAATCATCTTCTGGAGGACATCTACTGAATCCCCCGTATCTAAATTTAAACTTCACAAACTGATCACATTTAACAACCACAGAAAGTCCTATGGGTGAATATTTATTTCACCCTCTAGTCACCATATTCAGTTGTTTCATCTCAGAGTTTCAAAATCGTGTGTACTACTACAGGGTGTTTTCAGGTCAGAAATTCTACCTTGGATTAAAAGTGCATGCTAGGTACTACTTGAAATAGAATCTTTGCATAGTGCAGTGGAGCATAAGCTTCTCATGCTGGAGTGACAATCTGAAGCAATGACAAAGGGCTACAAGCCCCTCCGTGATTTCAAAATTCCTGGACAGGAGAGTGCAAAGCAATGACAGTCCTTTCACTCATTCTGTTGGCTTATGAATAAATGCAACACTTCTAATATGACTTTGAAGGGATTTAACTGTTTTTTCTGTATTCAAGGTATCTTGTGCTGAAAGCATGAATCTGACTTTGCACTGGTAGCACTATGTGCTAAACTGACTGATGTGGTTTGCATTATCATTGTTGTACTAAAATGGCACTTTTTCTGTGGAATTTCCCCCTTTTTAATGTTAAGTCACTGATTTTTAGAGAACTATGCAAAATACACTCCCTATGCTGGACATGAAAATGGTTTTGTTAAGAGTTACAGCAGATACTTTTGAGTATGCTCAGAAGTTATTTTTGCCTTGTCTTACTGGGAAAATGCACTTTACTAGAACAACACTGATGGTATGTGTAAAAGGTTAGTTTATCTATGCTTTTCTAATAGGTTCTGAACCACTGACCACTTTCAATCAAATATGAATGAGGACTTCAGTGTCAGGACATTAAGATCCTACAAGTTTTTGGAAAATAGACATCTGGGAGAAGAAAAGTAGAGAGGCTCTGTTACTTCCTTTATTGAGAAAAAAGGATGAAGTATGAGGTCAGTTCCTCACAGATTCCAACGAGTCCATGTGGAGGAATGATGCTATGAATGACTCATGAGTTAAAAAAGCAACAGAAGAAAATTTCACCTTATTAAACAGCAGAAAGATCACATACAAGGACTTCATTATTTCCACTACTCTAAATTACTTTTTAGAGTAACTTGTTCAACCGTTTTATCTTTATACCTACAAACCTAAAACAGGGCAATTTTTACAAAAAGATTAGTACCAAAAGTTGGTATGTAAGCAGAATACTTATCAACAATGAAATCTTCAAAATGACTTTGAAATTGCTTCTTAAAGACAGAGATATTTCTATCTGTGAACACTGAGATTTTTATCAGAAAAGGTCCTTTCATGCTTAAAATTATGCTTTTTTCCAGGCCCAGAATTCTTGTCAATGCAAAGTTGTCAGTACCTGCTTGACCCCAAAGTTCAGCTGGACTTCATATATTCTCCCATCAGCACCCTCCCAAGCCTACCAATACCTATAGGATCTTGACCTTGGACAAAAATTTCCTAGCAATTTCATTCTTGAAAAGCATACCTAGAGGAGAGAAGAAAGTCCCTGTCTTCATATTATGTTTATGGAAAGAAAAGATAATAAATACTTAAGTGAGCCTTATTTTATCACAAGTTCAGTCTGAGAGGTAGCTAGCTAACATGTCTTTCTCTGACAGAGATCCAGGACATACCCCTGATCTGCCAGGACAGGACCCTAAAGGCCAGCTAGAATATCTATTTACACTAGCCCAGTGAATCTTGAATTCTTGTCACATTACAGAACAACTTTAACCGGAGTACACCCAGACACAGTCCATTGTGAAGTACTCAGGATAAATTCTTAACACAAAAAAACCCCAACAATCCAACCCCCAAAAAAGAGCAGGATCAGGTGTCTCATATTTTGTCTGAGTGTTTTAATATCCCCCGCACAAATGTTCTAATAGCCCCTGCACGTAACCCACAGCATTTTACAAGAAAGGAAGGTGCCCTGCTTTTGTTTAGAGAAAAGTAATACAATTTTTAAGGTAACAGACCAAGCTGTGACTCCAAGCAGATAGCAGATGAAGAAAGCTTTTGAGGAAGCCTCTGAGATATCTGTAACAGCTTTCGACATATGTATATCATATGTATATCAGACTTGGATGAAGATCAGCAAAGGCTGCTCTTTGATGATTAAGCAGGGTGTTGCAGACCTCTGTTTCAGAAGATGCTGTGCTAGTGATATAAAACACATGAACCCATCAGTTGTGGTCTCTGGGGCTAAGTGGCAGAGACCACCTTGCATTCACAGTGCTTAATGCTAGGATCTTCTGGCGGCCTCATCCCATACTACTACATAGTATTTAACACTAAATCTGCTCTGAGTCCTTTCTGGTGCCTGACTAAAATACATCATTATTTTGAGTGGATACTTTTCAGCTCAGAATGTTTGGAATAATAGGAGACCACTGCAGGCAATAGGAGTAAGGGGAAATATAATCTTGTATGTTTTGGAGTGAGACAGCAGGTTATGTTTGGCAGCAGCTTGGATTGACACTTGGATTAGCACTAAAAAGAAGGGAAGGGAACCAAACAACACAGGTACCCTCATACAGCTTTCTGGAGGCAGATTCTGCCCTCCAAACTGTGCACAAGCACTGCATGGGAAGAGTTAGATGGAGGGGCCCAAAATCCACCCAGGAGGAGGGCTAAAAATTAAGCCATGCCCTTATCACAGGATGAGTCCCTTTCTCAAGATTTCTCCCAACTCCCCAGTCACTTAGCAGCACTGGTTCACCTCTAGGTGACCAACTCTTCCCAGATGTGACACATTAAAGTAATCCAGCAACACTGGAAATCTGAAGGCTAAAAGTTAAGTGCTGTGTTACAGCAGTTCAATGCCTTTGTGAATCCAGCCTTCAGTGATCAGTCAAGTTTCAGTTCTCAGCTTCAGATGTTTTTTCTGTACCTTTATTTCAGAGAATGCAGTCAGATCTTTTTCATCCCACAAAACCACCAGAAGTATCTTTCATGCAAAAAATACTCAATTTTTTCTCTAGCATTCTGAAACCTTGATAAAAAAACAAACATTGAGTGTGAGTATTTCTTAAAGCTATGAACATATGAAATCTTGAGATTATCACAGAATGTTGATTTTTAACAATCTATAATTGGTTTGCTACTTCTTGCTGCTGGCAAATTCTAAAATGTATTTCCAAAGCCCATTCCTCATTCTTATCTTAGAAAAGATATTCAGAGTCTCTAACACCTAATAGTATTTTTCTCTAGCCCAGTAAAAAAGCAGATATTAATTTAATTCAGAAGTATTCAAAACCTGCATTTGATGAGGACAGCTGTTGACAGGAGTCTCAATATTTTTTCTCTGACTAACATTTGTGGATAGATACAGCTTTTTTTTTATTATTATTTGTCTTTTTTTGTCTTTTAAAATGCATTGAAATTGCCTCTATGCTAGCCACAGTAGAGAAATCCACATAAAGTTTAGAAATAACTAGTCCTTATAGTAAACCATACATTATAAATCAACAAGATCACACCGAATAACATAACTGGGGAAAGTGCTGTAGAGAAGTCATTAATTATATCATGCTGCCTCCCTGACTGACTAGGACATCTTGATTTTACAAGTGTACATCAAATGCAGGGCATTAGGAAAGTGCCTTTCTGAGATTTGATTGAGCCCAGTAGCTGCAGGACATGTTACATTACTGCATTTTGTAACCTTTTCTGACAGTTTCAACTTGATCTAAGTGTATGTTTTTGCATACATGCAAAAAACCCCCCAAAGCAAGTTTCTTAAGGGCTTCATTACTGAACACTTGTTTTCCCCTCTCAGAAATTCTAGGAGGAATATTATTTCATCTAGAAGAGAGATTTTGCAGTGGTGAACTCGCAAACATAAATAATTGAGGAGAGAACTTCTTTGGGTAAAAGCCATAAAATTGTACTCTCTTGTAACACTGCATTTGCAAAGACTATTTTGTCATGTATTTGACCTGTTTTTGTAATCAAAAGCCTTAGCTTTGTCAGGTACACAAACATAAACCTTTCTTCTGACACAATAAATCAGGCAAACTGATTAAACAGCTGGTCACCTTTAGAAGGATCAAAGACACCAACATGAAGTTTCTCTACTGATAGGAGATTTCTTACTGAAGGAACTGGTATATGTTGTCTGGTAATAAATTAGGGGTGTTCTTCCAAAGTAGTATTGAATGTACCTGAACATACAGCATAAAGCTATACTTAGGTCTAAATCCTGTCATTTTCTGGATATATAATAAAACCTGTCAAATAGAAAGAAAATTAATCAAAACTGATTGCTGCCTCAGATGCCACAAAAGGAGAGACACCTCCTTCCTACCTTTCCTATGCATCCAAAGGAAATGATACAATTTGGAATGACACCAGGTGACTCTTTAGCATGACAGCCTTGAGAGGAAACTGCCAGGACTAACCAGGCAATTTCTAGGAAATTGGCCCAGGAAGTAGATACTCTTTAACAAGCCTCTAAAGTAGAGCAATCCCTGTCTTTAGCACTTGTGTGTTGGTTAAATGACCCAGCATCCCACTCAGCAAACTGGTGTTGTGTGTCCTGTGCAGTCATGATGCACTGAGAAACTGGGGCACTGGCATCCTTTCATCCCTTTTTAGATCTCTGTGTAGTCTATCTGCAACTTATTGATGGAAAAAGCATAATTTTATTCATATCCTAATTATTTCTAAAGTTTTAAAACAGGAGTAGGGCAATAATAATAAAATTATGAGTTTGATCTTGTCTACATCGGCACATCTCAACCAAATCCAAGAAAAATGCAAACTCCCCCAAAAGTAGCAGTTTCCACGCGTTTTTCCACCAAAAAGATAATATATCTGTGGAAAACTTCATAATTCAATTCAAGTGCTTTCTGTCCAAAAAAATCCATAGTATAATTCTAGCATTTCAATGCAAAATTATATTTAAAACAAATCAGACACAAGCATTAGAAGTTCATGCTTGTGATATCAGAAGAGATGGAAAAAGGAAAAACTTTAAGAACTGTTTGATCATTGCATTCAACCTGATAGGACTGAAAGGAACTTTTACTAAGCACAAAACCATTTTGTTTCTGATCTCATGAACTGAGTGCAAACACACTGTAGCGGGGATCAGACTGAGATGGAGCATGAAGTACACTTAATAGGGTACACAGGATTGTCACAAACATTTGAATCACTGATGCTAATAGCTACAGATCAATTTTTCTTTCCTTTCATCCTTAATCAACTTTAGTACAAATACTAAACTTCTGTCCAATCTCACACTACTTTTTGTTATATATCTTTGAAACTACCTTCTCAGTCTTTGAAACTACCTTCTCAATGTGTTACAATTACTCCCTAATGATTTTTGTTGTTGTTTGCTTTTATTAGTGAAGAAAAGTGGGTAAAGCTGTGCTAGCAATGATATTTTGCTTACTTTTGCTCTTTTCTTCAAACAAGTTTTTCTCACTGTTGGCTCCAAGGGATTAATTTTTCTCCTTGTCCATATTTTGTCCATTTTCATGAGCACTGTGTTACTGCTGATTTCTTTTAATAATCTAGATCAAGCAAGTTCTTTTCAGCACATTTCAGCTGAAAATGCCTGCATGTATTTAATTAGAAGTACCTCGAATTATGCTTTATGGAAGTGCTTTTCATTGTTTCAATCTGGCTTTTAGGTGATCTCAGTTCACTGCTTTCATAGCACAATCTGATTTAAAAATGGAAATACCGCGTCAGCCATACTCAATTGGGAATCTGTGTTTTAGAAGGTCAATTTGAGAATACTTGCTTATATCAACCAAAAGTCTAGTTTAATACTAACCTCCTGAAGACAAAAATAGCTATCTTTTAAACAATTTATAACCTCCCAGATAACTGAAAGGTAGAAGACCTGGTTTGAGTACAACAGTTCTGTACTAGTGTCTTCGACTTTGTGCTTGAATTATACCAAAATAAAAGTAAAACACTACAGCCAGTTGAGCAGCTGCAATCTTCTGACAATCTTGATAATATATCTAAAGGATATGCTGAGATAAGCCATGGTACATTTAGTTTTAATATTTTCATATCCAATAAAACATTTTTCTAGAAAATATGTAAGTTCTGGTTCAATATGCTCATTAAACTATTAGAAATGTTGGGGCAATATAAACACTAGAAAAATTTTATAATGTAAAAGAGAAATTGCACATTAGCTATCTCACACACACTGTGTAATATTAAGCACATTCCTCATTGCAACTCAGAGAAAATATTTTTTTCTAAAAGAAGAGGAAGACTTAGCCATTGTTCTTGTCCTTTTCCATTGTCTGTGATTTTGAAATAATGAGAAATATAACAACTGGATTTCTTTCCAACAACTATTAAAATTGGAGGCATTTTTCATATTTATTTGGTCTTCATAGTATATCTGTATTATATAGTTCTGGAATGTACATAGTTCTGGAAGATGGATAAATATTGCTCCTCCATTTTACAGATGAAAAAAATTAAATTACAAATAATTTTAAAAGATATTAAAGAGATGAACATCTAAAAGTTATGCACTTGAATTTTTACATACTGCTCATAAACATTGCTCTCATTTATGATACAGCTAAGTTGTCATAACATGTAATTCTGAAACTCTCTACAGGAAAATAAGGAGTGTAAGTCTTTAAGTGATTACATCAGGAGTTTGTACATTAAATAATAAATCTTTGTTAAAGAAATAAATTGCATAATTCCACATTTTCCCCACAGAAGTCAAGGTCAAAAAACCACAAGGAAAAATGTTCAGATGCTTACGTGGGTGAGAAAGAACCTCTGTTCACAGAGGGAAAAGAATAGCTTCTCCTATTTTTAGGAAATTAGGGAAAATACTTACCAGATTATCTGAATACATAAAATCCAAATTTAGAAAACTACTTGAAAAGCTGCTGTCACAGGGATATGTTGTGTAAAGCTATTTTTCAATCTCTTGAATAACTTCTCAGTGATGCTTTAAAGCTATTTGTTTTTACAGTTTAAGTTTTTGCAAAATAAAAATTTAAATGCTCAGATATAAATATTAAAAATTTGTTCTTAAATACTATTTTATCTGTCAAAGGTATAATCAATTTCAAACAGAGGGGGTGGAAAAATGGTGTTCTATTAAAAAAATATTATAAAAGAAGAAACTGAAAATAGTGAAAGCTGAGAAAATACTCCCAGATACAGGAGTTTACATCCTATGAGGTATTAAGCTAAAAAACCTGACCAGTGGAAAAATATTTGTCTTTCTTATCTGTTGTTAGAATACGTCCACATTAAATAGAATATGAGGTATGGATTCCATCTGTTATTTCGCTAGAATTTCAAGGACAAAGCTAAGGTGAAAAATCTTTAAAATAATTTCTTCCTTTCCCTTCCAGGAGACGAGAAGTTTTCTGTTACACAGAAATAAGGAGGGAATCTCACAGCTGTTAGGTTTTTTAAAACCCTGCATCTCATCTGGAAGACAAACTTTAAAACACTGTCTAAATAAAAAGCTATTTCTCTACTTTCTCTCCAGAATAATAAAAAAAAATTAATGCATCCCACTTAAAAGGGACTGTGCTCATTTCTTCCAGTATTGGGTAGAGAGATGTCTATGGCCTCCACCAGATCAGAGGGTTGGTTTAAGAGGAAACTATGTGCTACATTTTCCAGAGCTGAAAACAAAATAGGACATGACTGTAAGCAACAAGATCAGAAATCTTCCTCAAACGGGCTATTTCAAATAATTCAGAGAGTAATAAGAAAATCTATAAAGCCCATAATAATAATCCATAAATATTAGAAGGGATCCCTAATATGATTTGCTCAACAAAAAAGATATCCAAATCTTAACTGTATTCCCTTACAGAAGAGTTTAACTTCATCTTAAAAGTAGGCATCTAAAAAGGTCCTTTTTTTGTGCTATAATGATTAATATCATTAATATCTTAATGCATATTTTAATATCTTAATATGCATATTTACAGTTAAGTGAGAAGAATCTGCTGTTTTTCCTACTAGAAAAGCAGGAATATGTCACTGAACAATGATGTATAGTTGCCTTGCAGAACAGTGAAAAGAGCCAAGTTGAAAGAGGCACTGAGAAATAATGTTGAGGAAAAAATACCAGACTATGCTCTTTTTAGTCAAGCAGAAGTGGCTTTGTGCTCACCGGTAGTCAAAAAAAAAAAAAAAAAAAAAAAAAAAGTCACAGAGAAATAGGTTAAGAATTGCCCAGGTAAAAATCAGAAATAGAAGGGGAGGTCTTTGATAACCTGGAAATCACATCCCCAGGTAACCAGGAGGGAAAATTGTGAGAAAGGATTGGGAGATTGGGACAGAAAAAGACAAGTGCCACAGCAGGAGATAATGATCAAATCGAGCAGTTAGATGTGTTGTGCAGCACTACCTGGGTAAGAAAATGATGTGAAGAACAGTCAAAGTCAGTCCTACTCACAACAGCCCAGAAGCTTGAAATGCAGACTCCATCCTTGAGAGCAGTCTTTCTGGCTGCCTGTGATTCACAGTGCAAAACAAAAAAACCACCTGAGAAGAAAATCAGTTCTCTACAAATAAAGAGAGAGAGCAGCAAAACTGTTCTGATCACTCATAAGCACTTCCAAGTAAGACCTGTTTGCTGCTCATTGACCTGTGAAGTGTTTTACTGACTTTAAAAGGGCGTGAAGCTCAAAGTGGTGTAGAGGGCTGTGGGATGTCTTAGTTGTGTGGTGTCAGCAAGAACACACAAGGCCTGATGAGAAAGGAAGAAATGCATATATAATATTGTCAGCCTTGTCCAATGATAAGTTATGCAATAATTTGAGATGACAAGTGACAACAGCTTGACTCAACATGTACCAGCTCTTTCCTTCTCTAAGAAACATGGATGGAGTCACGATGCAAAATTCCACTAGAGAGAGAAATAACATTGCAGGGATAGTGAGGCAGGCAACTCCAAAGTTGATAGCTTTGTGTACTTGATAAGCTTCATCATATACCTACACTGAACATTTTTCAAGTGAGTTCTAAGGGTAAAATCTCACAAGAAGCCCTGGACTAATTGGAAAAAACCCAAAGGATTCTATATAAGAAAAAAGAAAACCAACCAACACAATTTTTCCAGTTACCCATATTCTTGATCCTCCTTCATGAGGTTCAAAAGGCCAAGTAACAAAAGAATGATGGGTTTTTGAAATAAAACATTAAATCTGATTGTTAGGAATAAGCTGGTCATACCTTGTCAGAGACAAGATGGTACAAAAATACAGAGAGAGCTTCATCTGGGAATGCAAAGCCAGCTTTAAAGACTTACTATTTACTGAAGACCTTCCAGCCCTTTAGGAAGCAACATGTTAGCTATCTGGTACACAACATAATATAAGGTGTTGTTTGCACTCCTGTTTCATTTCATGGTGTGAATGAAGTACAAGATAGAATGCAACAGACAGGACAGTAAAACAAAGTCTCTATAGATCATATTCAAGTATAGAGATTGAAAGCAAAAATTGTAAACTGCTTTCCTGGCTTCTAAAGTAAAGAAGGGTGTCAGATCTTTAAGGTATTCCAGTAAGGATCTAGTCAGATATAATGCTGGGTTCTCACAATCAACCACAGTGTCTTCAATGCCATACACAACGTCTTGGCAGTAAATTCAGGGAAGTACGGAAGCAGAAAGATGCTTTACAAATAGCTCACTGTCTATTTATAAGATCCATAAATGCCCACTGCATTATGTGGGCCAAAATCACGTGAGATCATCTTATATCTCCATGTTAACATTTCCTCTTTTATGGTCTTTCAAAAGCTCTTGTTAGATTTTCACAAAGCTACTTGTAAATATAAATACCATGCATAAAATATTTAACAGATGCTAAAGTGCACCTTGGGATGATGAGTATGGTCTGGAATGACCTGTTTGTAGGATGTGTGCCCACATTACTGCTGACTGTTGCACTTCCAGCCTTTGTAACTGCATAGTAAAATGTAAATTTGCATCTTCACCACATCAGTTAAGAATTATTTTATTTCATTTAATTTCATTTTATTTCAGGTCCCTTCCTGATAACTCCTTCCCTATAGACACAAGATGGAACAATGGGGAGGGGGAGCTCACAAGTGTCTCTGTGTCCTACTTCCAAATCACTATATGACAAAAATAGGAAAGTGATTAAATTGAGAATAGTTAGGGGGAATTAACATCTCTACAGTAAGCAAAGGGAGTCTTCCCAGAGTTGTGCACTAAACAAAAACATGGACCAAAGTACTAGCACTGGATGAGTATGTAATATGAAGTTAATAATTTCCCTGGTAATGTTTTAGTGTTTCCTATTAAAAGGAAGTATTCCTGAGTAAAATATCCAACATTTCCCCTTTGTCATACTCATGTCCACATAAACATACAAAACCTCAAATCATGTAAATTTATAGTAAAATTGGATACATTTTCTTGTTCCCTGATAGTTAACAGAAGGGTGTCCTTCAGCAGCAAAGTGCCTCTACTATACTTAGTATTACAAAATTATAGCTCAGATACTATAATTTTTGGAAAACATTCTCGTGGAAATTAAAGATTTGCAGTATTGTTTTGAAGTACACAAGTACCCAATGAAGGAAAATTTGCTGAGTTTAAACTGGTTATATGTTTATGCTTGAAGGAGGAAGATAAAAGCTTACAATATAAAAATATATATGACAATGAGGTTTTATTTTTCCTTTTATGTAGAGATAGAAAAAAATGTAAAATTTATTTCTATATCTTCATTTAATCTAGTGCCAACTTTAGATTGCTGTATAAAGCAGAAGTAGAGTCTATCAGCATGAGAAATATTTTTTTCTTCATAAATTCTCAGTAGGTACGCTATTGTTTAAATAGTTTTTCCTTGTCCAAAACTGAGCAAGAGAATGTATTCTTTATGGGATTGACTAAGATCAAAAAGGCAGAAGATCTTTCAGTTTGAAAATAATACTAAACTGGAAACAAATAGCCTAAGATTATTTGCTTTCGCTCATACGTTTTGCCATATTAATTTTAAAACCAACAATTTCAGTAATCAATACAAACTACTGTGATTGTCTTGATTTACAGTTCTCACTTTCTCAAGTGCAGACATCATTCATTTGTGTGTTATGGTTTAGATCTGTCAACAGCCATTGAAAACACTGATCCTGTATTATCCTCAGGGGGATGGAAGTGCTCTGCAGTCCGAACTGAAGCCCCTGTCCCAAATGCTCACTTCCCAGCTGTTGCCTAAGATCAAATGAATCATATTTTCTTATCACTCCAATATGTGATACATCCTCACCTTGAAGACTCGATTTGAAATCTATTTGGAGGGCACAGAAAGGTGTAACTGCTTCCTCCATGCACTCCATGTATCAATCCAAATCTGCAGTGCTTCCAAGCTACTGTGGCCACAACATGACTGGACATGTCAGGATGTGATATCCACACATAAAACCACCCTGTGTGCTTTGGTCTTTTTTTAGTTGGACTTTGGATCTGTGGATCTTCTGGTGATGCAATCAGTGGCCACACCAGCCCTCAGCCCCCTGACCCTGTGCACACCATGGGGTGATGCAGCCACTTCAGCCACGCTCTTCACGGGGGACTTGTGAAATCTTGGGTTAGAGAAGCAGTGTGTATGGGGAAGGCTTCCACCTGTGCCTGTCCTTGCCCCTGCTGCTGTCACTCTTCCCAGCAGACTTTCACAGACATTCCAAAATAAGTCAGAACAGAGTAATTTTTTTTTTCCTGTGGACTAAAATCATCCTCAATACACCTGCAGTCAGACCAGTGCAAAGATTTTTGTATTTAACCCCCAGCACACCCAGTTCTCCTTTAACAAACTGAAATATGTACTATAGCTTACTTAAATAAGATGCCAGTCCTCACTAGATGGCAAAGCCTGCATTCATGTTGAACCTGAAAGGACCACATAGAGTGGACTGAATGACAATTTGACCCATGTCTCTAAGTGACAAATGACTGAATTTACTGTCATCTAAGTCCGAATGTCCAGTAAAAGTAAAATACAGCACTCCTCCATGGCTACCAGGCAGTAAATATGTATTTAATCTATTTCATTGCCATTTGTCTTTATCTGATTAAGCCACCTGATTTATAAAACATGCTGGAATACAATTCATATACATCCATATAATCCACCCAGTGGTCTGGTTTCCAGAACCACAAGGATAAACATGCTCAAACCATAAAGGCACTCTCAATGCCAGATATTCATTTATAAAGCCTGCTGTAAAATATCTCATCGTTACCATCTCCGGTATGGATGAACTGTCAGCTACACAACCACAAACTCTTTCCAAACCTTTTAAAAGTAAGGAAAGTCTCAGTCATGTCCAAAACACAAAGACATTTCACAAGTTTGGAGGGATTTTCTCATCAGTACAGTAATATCATTCACCTTCAGTGAAGATGACAACAGCATCTCGCTGTGAAGTTTGCACTACAGCAAACCTTTGACAGATAGGCCAAATCTTCCAGTGGCTCTGAGAATTGCCACTGTCTTGATAGTTCCTCATCCTAAAGGCAGTTGGAACTGATTCTGAAGTCACAGTTCTGGTCCAGGTCTCACAGTATGGTACAGGTTTTCTTCCCTCTCTTCTCTGACTTGGTAAGGATGCATAGTACCTGTCTACTCTGCCCTGGAGTACTGTGTCCAGTTCTGGGCTCCCTGGTTCAAGAAAGGAAGGGAAATGCTGGAGAGGGTACAGCAAAGGGCTACAAAGATGATTAGAGGATTAGGACATCTCTCTTATGAGGAGGCTGTTGATGCTCCTTCCCTGGAAGTGTTTAAGTGCAGGTTGGATAAGGCCTTGTGCAAGCTGGTCTAGTGAGAGGTGTCCCTGCCCAAGCAGGTGGGTTGGATCTTGATGATCTTTGTCCTTTCTAACTGTATCCATTCTATGATTCTTTAGTTCTATGACTTGGGCTTTTTAGTCTGGAGAAAAGAAGACTGAGGGGGATATAGTGAACATTTATAAACACTTTAAAGATGGATGTCAGGAAGATGGGACCAGTATTTTTTCCAGTGGTTCCCCAAAGTCTTTTGCCCTAAGCATGCTAAGATGTTTTTGTGCAACCAGAGCAGCTAGAATGGAACAAATGAAAACTCCGAGGAAAAGTCAAAAGCAAAAGACACTGGGTCACCTGCAAAAGAACTTTACATGTGTTTGCCAGGGGGCTCGGTCCTTAGGTCACAAAAAGCCCTGAAAATGTTCAGCATTTGAAGCACCTTTAATAAAGGGGGCTGTATGAAGAGTGGTTATGTTGGGCCATGCCCCAGGACACTTCATTTACCGTGGATATGGTCCTGCTGCTCACAGCAGGGGAATGCACTGTTCCTACCATCATGTTAAAGCATATAGATCTACAATTTAAGCACCTCTATCTGATGCAGCTATTTGTAATTCTTTTAGAGATAACAGAGAGAAACAAACACAGGGCTTAGTCAATCTTAGATTTAAGTAGGCATATGTATCTCAGATTTAAGTTAGAACAACCAAAAAATTATTATAAAACACAGAAATGAAAATGCTTGGAGTTGTTTTGATATCAATACCAAATACTATATGTATTTGCCTAACATTTGCCTCTATTGTTCTTTGCTATCTTGGTCAGTGGGTTGTTGACTATCCTCCAATTTCAGATATATATTTCTCCCAGACCTCGTTCCTTTTCTCCTTGTGTTGGAGAACATCTGAGCTTTCGAGAGTAACAGTAATGGAGTTGTGAGGGTGGTCAATTATTTTCTTAATATAGAAAAGGTCAGCTTTTAGTAACAAGATTAGGATATGTCAGGTGGCCCAAACCTGCCCTTCTCTATATGCCAAAATATCAGAGTTGATCCTGCTGTTCTTCTGTCCATTAGCTATAACTGCATGTATAAAACCCCGAAACATCTTTGTCAATTAACACTTCAATAACAAATTACAAAATATTATTGCAGAAATATTTCCTTGTACAAAATGTCTCCTGGGAGTGGGTTCCTATTATAATCAGCCCTTTACAAACCATGTCCCCATTTCCCCTTCTACACACCATGCATCTGACTGGCTGCCTGAACACACATAGAAAACAGTGAGATCAGTGACATTGCTGCTGCACAAGATCGAATGAAAAGAACAGCTGGGCACCTATTATGATGAGGAAAAGTTAAAGAAATTTAATAAATAAATAAATTACTTGACAAAGAGAAACACATTGAGCCAAGACTGAAATTCTGAAGCACAGAAAGCAGCCTCTTTCTCTCTGGGAAAATCTATAATTGTCAAGGGCACTGAAAGACAACCTGAAAGAGAAATAATTTCACTATAGCTGGATTCCGTCATTCAAGAAAAGGATAAAAAGAAAAAGCATAAAGAAAGCTCTTTATATATCATACCTCAAATTAAATGTATTTATTCCCTGTGTAGTAGTTAAAAGAGATGTGGAAATTTTAACACTATTACTTATGAACGTATGTGCACAAGAGAGAAAAGAAATTTATTTCAATCTTCTGGTTTTTAACATTTAGCAATGATCTTGCTATATTATCATTTAATGGCTAATCACCTAATACTTAATTAGCAATATCATGATGACTTTCCTCTCTTGGAAAAGTTTTGAAATGAACTTTTGGAGGAGAAAAGTCCACACTATGGACTAAATAACACTTGGCTATCTCAGTAAGAGTACAGTATATTGTCTTGCATAAGTCTATGTTTGCTTCATGCACTACAGTTATTATTTTTTCTGTTCTGTGAATTATGCTTTTTTGTTTTTTTTTTTAATGTAAATGTCCGGAATGCAGGACAAAAAGGAGGCCATAGAAATGAAAATTTAATAAATATAGTGGGGTACAGTAAGGATCAGATGGAGCTCAGCAGATTGATTTTACCTATTACTCTGATTGTAAACAAAAAAGCTAATTTTACTCCCTTAATTTGATTAACTGGAATCTAACTCTTTCATCAACGTTTTATCAAACTAAGTTGTGATTTTTTCCTTCAATATTTATTATTTCAAATTCTTGTCCTGACCAAGTCTGCACTGTCCTATATATTATACAAGCACAGGTTAGATGCTTCAATGTTCTAAAATGACAAACATAATCCTGCCTATTCTTACCTATTATTTTTCAGACAATAATGTTAAGATGTCAACCAGTTACATTTTCTTAATTGTTAAATCTCCACACCTATGTAATTTGGCAAAATGTGAGGCTTGACCCATTAAGACAAATTAAACTTTAATTACTGAGACTTTATATTAGGCATAAATTTATGAAACAAATCTGATTCAGAATAAGAGAATCAAGGATACAATATGGAAACAATGTAATTTTGATTGTTTAGTCCATGTTGGTGTCATTTTATAGACACTTGATCTTTCAAAAGCAGATTTCTATAGCAAAAGCCCTTGCTGTTGTATCTTAAGACTCAATAAAATACTTATTTAATTCTTATAGACCCCAATTAAGTTACTTGCTTTAGTATGAGCAGTCTGCTGCTCATATTATTCTGCTTCTAGTGACAGTGGAAAAAAATTTCAAATTACATCAGAAGAGCAGAAAAACCATCTGAACACTGATTGGTTGAGTGAAATTTAGGGAAATTCTCATCTGCAAATATTCGGAGGTTCCAAGGCATGTTTCTGGTACCCAAAATTATTTGAGATCACAAACTTTCTGAATGGAAGAATGAAAAACTTAACTTGCTTATACAGTCTCTGCATTTTCTTCAGAGAAAATGAGAGCATGTGAAGTATAATGGATGAAAATTTTCCTGATTGTTTATTCCCACTCCCTTACAAATGCAGAAGAAAAGTGAAGATGGAGCCAGAGACATCAAAATCGAGTGCAGTCTATTCTGGGAACCATTTATAGTGTAAGTAAAAGTGTAATTAAATAATGACTTCATTTCAGCAGGATCCCATGATAAGAATCAATAGTCAGGCCACTGATCTTGCATTAATTTACTTTTACACTGTCAGTAAATTTTGTCACAGTCACACTTTCACGACACCCTGAATTAACCTTGACTGTAACCTTGGCTTTAAAATGGAAGCTTTTTTTTTTTTTTTTACTTGCACAGTCCAAATGCTTCAATGGCTGATTTCTGAGATTCATCATATTCAGCAGAATTCACATATACCAGGCATGACTTTAACTGTAAAAGCTGTAACAGGTGTAACAATCCTTGCCCCAAAATGTCTTCCACAGCACAGTGAAAACTGTTATAGAAGTTATCCAAGCTTTTACTGAAAAACAATTTCCTTTTATTTTAAGCCTTGCATATTCCTTGGAAACAAGTACTGCAATTTGAACTTAGACATAAATCAAAAAATGTGCTAGAAAAAAAACAACATACAAAGATACAAAGAAAACAAACTGAATATGAAGAAAAATGTTACAATTATATTTGTAAGGTTTTGGGTCTACTTTTGATGTTTATCCTTTTTATTTATTTATTTATTGGTGCAGGGAACCTTCTCATCTTCTGCAAATCGGGGATCAGCACCTGCAATAAATTTTCATTTTGCCTGGATTGAATTTGCTGTCTGAGACTTTGTGCTTCTGCAAATACAAAAGACTCCCTGCTCCTTACATCTCTTTACAGATTTACTAAAAAAAAATGAATTGCTTTAGAAAAAATTTTCGGATAATATTTTAGAGCTTTAAAACCGTATGAATGCAAACATAAAGCAGCTCCCTGTCTAAACGGATAGACTGGGATTTATGGAGAAACACCATTTTCACTTCAGGCTTTGTTAAGAAATGAAAAGCCGCAAGGAATCTTTGCTATTCTGGAAATACAAAACGTGCTCTTTCAATCCTGTCTAAAGATTTCATATTATGTAATTTCTTCTCTGGTGATACTTCATTAAGTTGCACAGAAAACTCATTATCCTCCCTCTCTGAAAAAGTCAATGCAATAACTGGATCTTTTTATTAAAAGAATCAGTTTCGGATTCCTTGATTTCCTGAAGGTTTGAACCACCCTCGCTTTGAAGCACAGTGTTCCCTCACCTTCTTCTCTCTCTGAAGTCCATGGAAGAGCCCTGTCCTCCATGGTACAGTTGACCTTGTTCCTGGCGCCAGATCTGATCAGGTTGCTTTCAGCAAGATATTGGATTATTTTCTGCCTTTGACTAGGGAATGGGATTGCCAGCTCTTTACCTAAAAGGTGAGTTAGTTTTTAGAGACAGCATCATCCCCTGAAGCTCAGCATTAAGACTGCAAACACAGCAGCAACAGGGCAGAAAGAAAGGGAGATTGATGAGCTTGGTATAAAGTCTTAAGTTCCTGCATCACTGTGTTCGGAAACACAGAAGAACAAAACCTGCTGACATAATTTTGCACATCATCATATTCATAGCAAGGAACTCAGGTGTGAGAAGTCCAAGGCAGTTTAGTATTTGGTATGTTTAGGCTTTCTCCATGAGTTTTGTTCACAGCATTTTAACATTGTAATATAGTTTTCTACTCTTTCAGCACCTCTGGAAGAATAAATACCAGTATAAATTCATGGGGGAACAGCAACTATTAAGAGACTCAAGAACTTGGTGATACCCAGTTATTGGTAGCCATGACCACTCCAGGGTACACTTCTCTGTTGCCATCCAACACCCACAGTGTCAAACACAAGCCAATGTTATACTAACAACAAAACTCCAGTCTGTTTTATTTTGTGGAGCTTCCCAGAACTCATTATTCATTTCATTTGCTAAATTTAAACTTGCAAAACTAAGCAAATTCGAGCTCAGATGGCCAGGATCTATGGAATCCTTTAAGTAACACAGAGTTACAATGGCCTATGAACATGTTTTTTAAAGGTTATGTTTCATCCAGCATAATTTAATTTTTTAATACAACCTTTTAATTAGTAGTGCTATATTCTTGTTAACCATTTGCTTCACTTTCCTGTATTCAAGGACACTCAGACACAAGAGGAGGCAGCAGGTCATCAAGAAACTGGTATGAAATACACAACATTCTTCTAGTTGTGGTTTTAGAAAGTCACTGCTATACAGCTCTGCATTATTTTTGTCTTAATCTTCTTGCATATGGATTAGTGCCTGGTTTTGTATGACCAAAGAAAAGATTTGTCCTTGTTACTTAGCTGCACAATGCTTCTATAAAATGCAATTTTAGAGTTTTAAGAAATACATAATAGTGAGTAGTAAAGCTTAATCTCCTCTACAGTATCATTTACCTCATTACAAAAACCAGAGATCTGTTGGGGGAGTCTGAACTGACAAGATGGCATTACATGTGCTTTGTCCATTTTCTTATTGCCAGACATCCAAACATAAAAGGACCATTTTCCAACACTCTCACTACTTAGCTGACATTAGCTTCTTATATTAGCCCAGAGTGGGCAACTAAACAAAGCAAAACCAAATAAGATTGAAGTAATCTTGATAAGCTACAGCCAGCCATTTCATCTTCAGAGCAGTCAAGGTATCCAATAGCACCAAGCAGAATCAAGGAAGAACAAAACAGATTTATTGCCACAAATGAGTAACCGTAAGTGTTCCAAAAGTTGCATCATATCCCATTTTCTTTCTGGTTTTGACTTTTTTTATATGGTAGAAAAGATACAGACAAGGAGGTCTACTTATGCACTTGGTGAGCTAAGAGTTAAAGAAAACATTCCATGATCCATCTTGACAAACTAACTATATTTTTTTTCCTGGAAGCTAATGAGACATAGCTAATATCTGCTTGTCCTTCATCCCATAATACACTTATTATAAAACCACTAACCAAATTACAGTCACATCTTATTAGACAACAGATGGTCTTATCTAAATTGGTTGGTTAATTCAGGTTCATGGTTCCCTATTAATAAAGTCACAAGACTGAATCAAGTCTTTCTAGAACTCTTCAAGAAGCCAGCCATGTCTTGCAGTTACTGGTTGCTACTCCACAGGAACCAACAAACTTATGGAAAGGCCACTTATATGAAATATGTTAGTGCAGTTCTTTATGAATCTTTATTATTGTCTCCTGTAAGTGCATTTCTTCTACCACTGATGGGTATTGGAGTATATTTCCCCCCCTCTGTGAAAAGTAAATTAGAGATATTTGTAATAGAAAAATCTATGAAACTGACATGGCATTCAACTTTAATTTTATAGAAAAGATTTATTTTTCTAAATGATATTTCATGTCAAAAAAACTTTTCTAAAACATACACAAATTCTGCTATAAACTTTCAGCTAGTAAAGTATTTTAAGAAGATGAACAGCAGAAACCTGACTACAGAAACTCTCTGATTATCACATATGGAAACATAAATTTTATCTTTGCTGCATGCTTTTACTTTTCATCTAAGCATTTATGTGGAATTGAGTACTATAAGTTCTGCCTCACAAACTCTAAATTAAAATTTATATTGTTATCTCCATTATCCTAATTCTGCAGATGCAAAGCTGAACTTCTCACTGAAGACAATACAGTGTAAGGCTGTCCTTTTTTTAGGAGACATTATTGGAGGGCTTAATTTCCAGTGACTGAAAACATCTCCTTCCTTTTTTCATGTGACCTGAAGATCAAGTTCACTGAAATAAATGTACCAGTTTCTTTACAGGGCTCATGTATCTCAGAGTTGCCTTACAAGAGCTGGAGCTCTCCTGCAAGCTCACAAGCAATTACAGTCCCTGGAAGAGAGTTAATGAGATGTTTCCCTCCAAAGAAAATGCAGAGACTATAAGCAAGCTAACCCATGATGACATCAGATTTTAAAAAGCTGCAAGCCCATGACAGAAAACCTTGGGTAAAATTTAACAGACATTAAAATGACCCAAATGCACATCTGGCTCACTATACTCAGCTGCCAGTGTCTGATTTGCTCTAGGTTTATCACATGAATTCAATGGCCAAGTTCAAACAAAAAGATGAGCAATAAATCACAATGGACTTTTCACACCTGAACTGAAAAGTGAGGCTAGTTCTTAATACAATTCAATACTTTATTTCTGCTTAGGATGATCACTGAGGCTGAACCAGTTGTAGTCAGAGCACTGACTGAGGTGTCCCCAGCACAGAGTCATCAGACAGTTTGCTTTAGTGGAAATGAACCACTGTTCTGAGTAAGTACTTTTTCCAGAATTGGCAAAAAATAGATATCAAAAGCTTTGGGCTGAGAACCAACACAACTTAATGACAAGAGTAGTGATGCAACAGAAGTCTTCATTAGGTCTGGGAACTCAGACATATATGGCTGAAATCACATCTTTGACATCCAGTAATAGTTCTTGATACAGAGATAATAACCTGAAAGTAATTGCAGAAGTAATTGAGAAATCTAAGAGAAGAGTTGAACAAACAACTAATAGCTGACCCACCAAGCCCTTTTAGGGGTTAGAAGTATTAGACTCCTGTGTCAACATCTTCCAAGCCATTAAACAAACAGCTATTCAGGCCAGCCCTCACATCTCATAAGCATCTCATGTAGAACAGAAACAGTTATAACAACAGAGGAAAGAGGTTTTGAAAGAAAACTATAACACTGCTCTTAGTAGTTGCATGCTACAGATGTCATGTGAAGTCCTGATACTCAAGAGGTGATAAAAAACATCAGATATGATAAAGGCCACCAGAAAAAACAAACAGCTTCTAGGAATGAAATCCTGACCTGTATGAATTTGGTAGGAAGACATCATCAGACTGTCACCTCTGTTTGGAAATTTGCCTAAGCTTCTAAAAAAGAGCTCTGAAGGGAAATATCAAAGCAGAAGTGCTTCCTCAGTCAAAGGGAAATAGATCCTCAGTACTAGACAAAGCAGTCCTCTTGTTTCTTAAATTCATGAAGATGCCTTTTGTTATGAACCTTCTAACCACCTACCAACTCTTTTTTTAGATTTGAGAAGTGAAGAAGTCACAGAAAGGAAACAAAGAATGAATATACATGTTGAAAATACATGATACAATATTTAATTTACATTAGACAATACATATGATACCTCATAAAGAAGATAAAAAAGTACATCTCTGTTGAAGTGAAATGCACTTAGATTCCAAAGAAGAGAAAAAGAATTTCCAAATTTTGTGTTTTTTTCTGGAGAGTGCTACTCTATACAGCTCACCTCATTTTACAGGCCATTTTCTTTGAATTCCAGTTTCCCTCTAGTGTTATTCCATTTAAATATTATTTTCTTTATACTTGATGCCAAGTTTTATGCTTTTTTGGTTATCCTTTTTAAATGATTAGCACAAGGTGGGAGTTAAAAGGAACAGATGATAAATTGCAACTATCCATAAAATTACAACTCCTCAATTAGATGAAAAATTCAGCAACATATGTGGGTCAAGGCTTAAAAAAAGACCCCAACCAAATGAATGACCCAACTAAGAACCTGTGACAAACTTGAATCTTTAGGTAATTTCAAAACAACCAGACCTTAACATCAGGCTTCTATAATAAAACAAATGAACTAACAGACAAGCAAACTAGAGGAAAAAAAATTTCCAATAAATTAAATTTTCCATCAAAAAAAGAAATCTAATGCTTTATATAATTTAAAAATAGAACTATTGCTGAAAGATGAAGTAAATCACAACAACATACAGAAACTTCTTTAGACACCCAAGAAAACATTCAATAGAACTATCACATAGAGGAAGGCCACTTCAGTCAACATCCTTATCTGTGGCTTTATCCTGTAAGCATACACCTGGTGCAACAGGCAAATGTAACCTTAACAGAGTCAACTGTCTTCAAAGCTTTTATCCTTTTAGAGTGCAATGAACTGTAATATAGCAGAGGCTACTATATTGTACAGAGGCAAAGTGTTTTCAAGAGTGATATAACCATTTGTGATAAAACAGATTTTTAAAAAATTCCTTGAAAAAGGAGAGAAATAAAACAGCAGAAGGAATGATCGCGTGTGACCAAGGGTGATCAATCACAATATCCTGGGAATGCAACAAGAAGTAAAAAAAACAGCTTGCAGAGAAGTGAAACTTACACAGTTGAAGAGGTGAGGAGTTTGGCTGCAGTGAGTGCAGTTTAAACAGCTTACACAGCTACCTGTTTTTTTGTCTAGTTCTTTCATCTATCTTTCTCCAAATTAAAGAACCCCAATCCCTCTTGCCCATCTCTGTTCCTGAAGCCATGAGGATTTCCTGTGAAAAGCACTCTTCAAGTCCAGAAGCAGAACTGAAAATTCATGTTTTTTACAGCTCTTTTCTTGCTGTTTTCACAATTTCATACATACATAAGGAGCTTTTGGGATTAAGGATGGGGAATTTAGTGTTCATTATATTTACAGGTAGCAGCCAGCCCCAGAAGGCCCATTAAGCACCAGGAAATAAGTAAACATAGAACTTGCTGTGAACTACAAGCTTTTTTAGAATTATATTGAAACAGCTCAGAAAACTGGAAATAGATGTTTTTGTGAGCATAAAGAAATTAAAAGAGAAAACTGTTGCAAATAGCAGTCTTCACATTTTGAATCTAGCCTCTGGTGCCACAGTATCTCCCACCAAGAATCTCTTATCTGTGTTTGCCTTGTCTCTTCCTTTTTTTTTTACATATTTCTTCATTCCCTCTGCAGCATTCCCTTATTTTTGCCAGTGTCTTATGCAAATAGACCACCTAATCAACTTTTAAAACTTCAAATATTTCAATTTTTAACAGGTAACTCTCTAAATGTAGTTTTCATAAACTGAAATATTATTTTGTAATTCACTACTGGAAGGATCTACAATAACTCACTCAATGCACTCTGATGTTATTAATAGTCTGAGAATAAAATCAAGATCATTGATCCATGACAACATTTTTTGCCTCTCAAAGTTTTTGTCATTTTTGTGTCTTTACAAGGCTAGTGGCTGAAAGACAATTAATCTTCACAGGTATGTTTGTCACTTTATACATGTCATGAAGTATCAAAATAATATTGAAAAATAAAATGAAAAAATGTCTCCCAGCATTTCTTATTCTGCTCTTCTACCTTCAAATTCTATGACATTATGGTCCTTCCTCTAAAATAGATTTTAGAATAAAAGATGAAGTAATTCAGTGAAATGAGGATTGTGAAAATAATTAAAAATGAGGTAACAAGGTGAAAATAATGTGAGATAAACTCTCTTTTTACCCTTTCTAAGAGCTCAAAAAGACTAGTACTTCTTAGTCTATAACAAAATTCTCCAAACATGGACTTTTTAAAAGACTAATCATGTGATCAGTTTTTTTCCTCATTCTTATATGATTTATATTAAACAGACAAAATTTTCCCTCAAGCAGCCCTGAGGTGTTTGGTCAGGAGAAGAAATTCAAGACCATTTCTCCAATCTGAGGGCAGACTGACAATGGCTTTATTATGATCCCAGTCCTGCAAATTATTCTCTCCATGCAGAAACCACTGAGGGATCCTGGCTTCTCTTTGCATTGCCTGGTGGCTGTTTCGTAGCCAAGGTGAAACAAGAAGACAAGTTAGAGGGCTCCAACCATCACACCACCACCATCACGTTTTGCATGAAGTGGTGATCTTGCTGGCAAACTAAATTGAGAAGCTATGTTGTGCAAGCTAAATCAGTCTGTTACCCCAGCCAATCCCCAGAAAAAAGGATGCAAAATTTCACTGCTGCCTTCATTCTTTGACTAAAGAAAGCATTTTTAACTCTCTGTGATATTAATATGGTACTATTTTCAAGCACATGGTTCTCTAAATATTTATAAAAGTTTTGTTAAATTTATATTGGTTCTCTGGGGCTATAAATGGAAACAAGCAGAAGGTACATTCCATTCCCAGGAAAGAGTTATGCTGCACTGCAAAGGAAATATAACTGGCACTAATTCTGAAGGGGTTTGCCTTTCTGTCCAGAAGACAGACTGATGAGCTCTCTTTCACAGTGGGAATGTAAGTCTGAATTGCACTGCTTGAAATTACGCTTGCCTAAGCTTCTCAGAGAAACCACCTGAAAATGACTTACAACTCAATTTGTTGTGAAAAAAAATAGTGAAGAATTCTGGGATGGTGAAATGAATATTTCCTGCTTTTAAGTTTCTGGGTAGTTTTTTTTTTTTTTTATAATAGCAGCAGAACAAAAAACAAAACAAAAAAACCAAACCAAAACAAAGTAAAATAAAATAAAATAAAATAAATAAACTACAGAATAACCTCTATAAAGTATAAATGCATTGATAGGTGGTCTTTTTTAATATTTCCATAGAATAACTTACTGAGCATATATTTAGGGTGTTTACTGAAAATAAATATTTATGTGAAAAGTACTAGATCTAAAGACAAGAAAATCTTTGGCCTTCTAGTGCTTATTCTTGAGGATCTTTTAATAACCGATTATTTTATTTACTAATAAAATGTCCTTGTAGTATTATTTCAGAGCTGAAAGTTAAGGAAGTTTCCAGAATGATGACTACAGGCAAATCCCTCCTTGCCTGCTACAGTGGAAGAGGTGAAGCAAATTCAACTGCTGTAACCAGGTAGACTTGGATATTTTGGGATATTTTTTGCTGTCATGGTAAGGGCAATTTTGTTAGTTTTGTCTGAAGACAGTAACACCTTCCTGAATTTCAGTCAGCAGGAAAAAGAGACACAGCGAATCTCCAAAAGGCTTTGTGTATTTCCAAGACAAGTGTATCAGTGATGATAATGAAGCTCTTTCCACTTTTAAGATTTGTGTTCTTAGCTTATTAAGAAAGAGCAGAGTGAATTCAAATTGTCGGTTTTAGGTCATTCATTAATTTGTCCACTTTCACCAAGTTGAGTGAGGATGATGAAAAGGTGACATGACCCATCCTCTGTGGTGTTCATGCCAGGTTTGGCTCTGGCTTGTTGAGAAAGATCTGTCTGGTGGTCATGAGTGGCTGGCTGAGCTGCAGCCACCAGCATGTGCATAGGGAAACACAGGGTGTCTTGATGGCCTGTCATGTAGAATAGCTGGATTATAATAATCTCCATCTTTTCAACATAAAGGAAGTTAGTGTTTTCATGGAATTTTTTTGTTTCTTACTAACTCATCCATATTGTATTGGAATAAGACACTTGGCATATAATTAACTTGTACTATACATCAAAGTTTTTATCTTGTTTACTCCAACTGACACATCTTGAAAAGTTTAAACAGGAAAAAAATAAAAAAAATAATGAGCTGGTGTCTCCCTTCACAATCAGATATATATATTTGGAGTGCAAAATGGTACTTCTCTTCAGTGCAGACAAAAATGGCAAAATCAAACTGAATTGCAGAAGGCAAAGTCTTCTTCACAAAAAAGCCTTGTTACCAAAGTTAGCTTAAGTAGCAAACCCTTCAGACTGAAGGGAAAAAAAGGAAGCTTTATTTTCATCAGGTTGCAGCCTGCTTTGCACCAGGTTGGGCTTTCTTTTTGTGACACCAAAGTCAAGACCTGTTCCTGCAATGCTTTTGCAGGCTGGTGTATCATCAGTGCCCCATATGAATACAAACATCATCTTGTGCTCTAAAGCTGCCATCTCCTGAAAGGAAATAATTCACTGCTTCTTTAAAGATCATCAGGAACTGTTCAAATCAAGTCAGACCTAAAATGATGTGTATGTTGCATTAGTCTAAACTGGCGTGTGTTGTGCCACCTGAAAATCCTGTTTGTAATCACAACGCCAAGGAAACCTGCACATTGTTGTATGACAAAGCAAATGAAATTGGAAAAAAATAATAGCAAAGCAGCATGCATAGCAGCATTGCCTGCTTTTCACACTGATCTTAGTAAAAGTGCTAGTTAAACCTATGCAAAATAATGTTTAGATGTTAATCTGAACTAGTGGCAGAACAACTAAAAAGTAAAATTTTGTTATTAAGGCTGGTGTTACCAATTTTTTTTGTTCTTTTCTTCCAAGTGTCAGAAGCTTCTTGACAGTACTTCAGTGTGGGGAACATTGCACACTGGTTTTAAGAAAATAATTTTCTCATCCTACTTTTGCTATTTTAACCAGACAAGCAGTGAAATTAACTTCTACACTGCTTCTGAAAGGCTTACGTTTGTATATTTAGTTAAAGGAGCCTTGATGCTGTAGAACATCAACTTTTGTCATGCTTTCTGACCTTAAGAATGACTTTTTAAAAATTTTGCTTCCTTATACAGCTCAGGCTTGTCCTTCCAAAATGCAAGCAGACTATTGAAAATTTTAAGCAATATTACACTCCAGCCACTTACAGAAAAATTTCTATAAATGGGAACACCTTGAAAGGAGGAAAAAAAAAAAAAGAGAAAAAGAGAGAGATGATAATTTCTATGTTATTTACTTCTACACTTAACAACTATTTCTATGGTTATTTTGATTTATTTTGACTCTGACAAATCTAACTTGCTTTTCAGATCATTCCAAATCAGAATGCAATCAGATCAAAGTTCTATCAATCAAACAAAATTAGTTATCTGCTTACACAACTTCAACTGCAAGTCTGCCATGGACAGGAGTTATAGAAATTAATTTCTATACTTAATGATGTTTAAATGACAATGAAGAAAAAGCTGAATAAGCTTCAATCAGGAGCAGTAATCCTAGGAGGGCCACCTGACAATTACATTTAACGTGCTAATGTTTTTATAGCTCATGAAATTTTCTATTCTGCCCATAAAGGTCTTGTTAACAGTAATTAAATGTTAAGACATTCAGCCCTGTAACGAGAAGAGATATAGTGAAATTATTATCATTAGAATCAGTGCAAGACTTTTTTTAATTAGTGTTTGAATAGCAAAAGATTGAATTCTCACTACCCAGGGACAACAAGGCTGATCAGATCTCTCCTAAACTACAGCCAGTCATACTTTCTTCATTAGAATTTCAAACATTTGTGTAAAACTTTTTTGGTTTTACAAAACCAGAACTGGTTTTGATGCTCAGTGATGATACTAAAGGTGTGGATACTAAATCTCACCCCTTCCTACCCTTAGCATGGGTACACAAGAGCACTGACCTTTATTGCCCAAGTAAAGGTTACTGCCCAAGTGACCTCTACACCCAAGAGCAGTGACCTTTACTGCTAGCTTTGGAGATTTTTGCTTCAGTTCCTCATGTTGGCCATCCCAAAGTCACCTGACTGGGAGATCAGCTGGGATTAGGTGAGCAATAGGTCTCAAGTGCTGAGGAAAGACTGTGTGAGTAGCCAGAAAGATGTCCCACTGGGGAGTGTGCACTGCTGCTCCTATGGGCTTGTCAGCATGGGATACAGGATGTGACTGTCCTCAGTTTTACAGCCCTGGATCTTCCTTTCAAACAGTAATAATTTATGGTTTTAGTCCTCCAGGCCTTCATCACAATGACAGGCATCACATTCATGCAAATGGTTCTCTAGTACCATAAAGGATATTTTGATAACCTATTTAAAATCTTTTCTCTTTTGCACTAGTAAAGTAGGATCTTTACCAAAAGCAAGCACTAGACTTTCACAGCATGGCTTCCAATAAAGAATAATTGGATTCAGTCTATAAAACTAATTAAGATTACCAGAGCCTCTGTAAGACCCTCATGCTGCTTTTAAAACTTGCTCACAGGATTTCACAAAACATCCATTAGCAATGAAATGTATTTGCATAGGTATATGTATATCAGCTAATTTAAACATATAAAGAAAAATGAGGTCCACTTATTGCTTAAACTAGGTAGAAACTTCAGAGCAAATTCATTCAGATCAATATTTAATGAGGTCCTAAATCAAAACTGATGTCATGGGAATGTAACCAGAAATAATCACCCATATAGCACGTTAGCATTTGTTACTACTTAACATCTTGGCCCCAATTCCATACTGTCTACCACTGTACAGAAATGCTTGCCAAATATTTGAAGCAAAACTCCAAGAACTGAAGACAACAAAGTGCTAAATAAACACTGTGCATCTCTAAGTTTGCTGTGTATCAGCTCAAATTATGATAGGGGCAGGCAATCCGCCAGACAATGGATAACTATGCACAGTTTCAAATGTAAAAACAAAACGATATAACATGGGAAAATTGCTAAATATTAACTATATCCTATTTTTTCTTTTTTTGGTACATAGTTTACTGTTACGATGCTGGGGCATCATGACATGGAATTTCTATCTATCCTGTGTGTATGGATAAATGGAAGATTTTGTCCACTGTTAAAACTGGGTCTGTTGCTTGCTTCTCCAAGCAACTCCAGCTTCCAAAATGGTAACAGAAAGATTAAACTTAGGAACAGAGAAAAATGAACATACACTGGTAAAGTCTTGGTGAATCAGTAGGTAAATGATGTCACTTACTCCTTTTGAGCAAACATAGAACCACTGTGGGCAGCTGCCATCAAAATACAATTTTTTTCTCATCTGACTTCCAATCAGTAAAGGTAATCAAGATCTCATGGAATAGAAGCATCACTTAATGCTTGTGATCTACGTATCCTAATTCTCTCTAATATATCCAACAACTTTATTTACAAAGAAAGTCAAAATAGCATTTCTGCACTGATGGAAGAAAACCACATACACCTTTTTTCCCACCCCATTTTATGCTTTCATATTTAAACCTGTACAAAAATTTATTTTTGCTGTAACTACTGGACAGCTTGCTATCAGAAAACCAAATGAGATAAAATGCATGCCAAGTTCTAACAACATATGTTCCTTCCACTTAATGCTCCTTTAATAATTTCTATATTCAGCTTGCTCAGCTTTTTGCCAGGAAGGCTCTAACATCCTCCATCTGCAGTTCTGCCAGGTATCAGACACACATGAGTATCACCTCATGTACCACTAGCAGGAACTTGGCTAAATCTGGAATGAGAGAAGGTTCACTGTGTCATACCCTAGTGGTTTCTAAGTTAGTTTGCAGAGTAGCTGAACATACAAAGTCTCTTGTAATGCATTCAAATATTACTATTTTTTTTAGTTTCACGTTGTTAGACATTTGACAGAAAAAGATAAAGAAGCATTAAAATAGAACTTTCAGGACACTTGACTAGGAATTACAGATCAAATTGTGAAAGCTCTCTCTTTTTAGACCTCAAGTTAAAATACTATCATTCATAATAAAAATTATAAATGATGAGTGACTGAGTAGAGTCTTATGTCTCTCATACATTAAATATCTTCTTTTCCAGCCTTACAAAGTATTTTGCAGTAGTAGTCCCACCTACAGAAAACTGAAAGGATTTCAATCACCTTCAATGACAGTATTTTTACCACTTTAGAACTTGCTTCTGGAAAAAATCCACAAAAATGGGAAATGAGATTTTGAAGAAATTGTGGACAATGCTTCCCCAGAGGTAGTTTAGGAATTCAAAAGCTGAATCCATGGAAATAAAAGATTAATTCTGCAGGACTGAAAAAGAAAATCTTGCCTTGTGCTCCACATCTTCCCATTTTCCTTGGACTGCTCATGCTTCAAATGGACAAACCAAGCAACACAAGAGTTTTCTAAGAGTAAGAAGTCTGAAAAAAGGAAGGAGTAAAAGTTAAAATGATAGTTTCTGGAAACCTTAAGTTCCCCGTATCCTTCATAACAAACTTTGCTCTATGGAAAATGAGCAGGCAATAAAGTTTGTGCCATTTGACAGAAGCAGACTCTCCCTGCTGGTTGTCCTAACACTCCTGACAAGGTGGGTGGTAGGAAAACCAGCAGGTGAGTGCCTATGTCTCAGCCTCCAAGTCTGAGAGGAAATGTACAAATGTACATTTTATGCAACACATGGTAATTTCGAGGTTGTTAAACTTCAAAGGAAATCATTTCCTCTGACTCAGTTCTCATAGGTGCCAACCCAGAGATCTAGCATTCCTGCTGCTTCTGGATCCAGTCTTTTGACTGGGTTCCAGTTCCAGTACTAACATAACTTTCTTATAGGGGAAGATGAATGGAACTAGGAGAAAAAGGGAACTGCAAAATCATATTTAAATGAATCTTGGAACTTCATTCTTGACTTCATTCTTTCTTGTCTCTCTGATCATCAACTCTGAGTGCCTTAGACCAAATTCATCTACACCACAGGAAATACCTGCTATGTAACTGATAGGCTCAGTGGCAGCAAAAAAGTAACTGCTTTTTTTTGTTTGTTTCATCAGTGGTCTCACAATCTCTAATCAAACCAGTGAAATAGTAATTCCTCTCTTCTCATTTTTAATATTATGTTTAAATACCCACAAAAAAATTGACCAGTGGTATTATAACACATCAGCTACCCAGAAGTGCTACGGCAGTTTCCACAAATAATGGTACTTTTGACCACACTAACTTTTATAAAAAATAAAAATTAGAAGAAAAATTTTATAAAAATAATTCCTTCCTCTCTTCCTTCCTTCCTTCCTTCCTTCCTTCCTTCCTTCCTTCCTTCCTTCCTTCCTTCCTTCCTTCCTTCCTTCCTTCCTTCCTTCCTTCCTTCCTTCCTTCCTTCCTTCCTTCCTTCCTTCCTTCCTTCCTTCCTTCTTTCCTTCCTTCCTTCCTTCCTTCCTTCCTTCCTTCCTTCCTTCCTTCCTTCCTTCCTTCCTTCCTTCCTTCCTTCCTTCCTTCCTTCCTTCCTTCCTTCCTTCCTTCCTTCCTTCCTTCCTCCCTCCCTCCCTCCCTCCCTCCCTCCCTCCCTCCCTCCCTCCCTCTCTCCCTCTCTTCCTCCCTTCTTCTCTTCCTTCCTTCCTCTCTTCCTCTCTTTCTTCCTCTCTTCCTTCCTCTCTTCCTTCCTCTCTTCCTTCCTCTCTTCCTTCCTTCCTTCCTATCTTCCTCTCTTCCTCTCTTCCTCTCTTCCTCTCTTCCTTCCTCTCTTCCTTCCTCTCTTCCTCTCTTCCTTCCTCTCTTCCTCTCTTCCTCTCTTCCTTCCTCTCTTCCTCTCTTCCTCTCTTCCTCTCTCCTCTCTCCTCTCTCTTTCTCTCTCTTTCTCTCTCTTTCTCTCTCTCTTTCTCTATTTCTCTCTTTCACTTTTAAAAATGTTCAGTCAGAATTACCAACATTTTGATGTCCTTAGAAAACTCAACTGCTGTTTGAAAATGAACCAAAAAACCCCTGCTACTCCTGTAGTCAATAACATAAAATTTGTATAGTTCTTCAAACATCTGAGAGATTTCTTAAGCAGTTTTTGTTAAAAATATATTACTAGTTTAAAATAAAGAAAAAGTAATGTGAAAAATACTCAGATTCAGAAACTAGACTAATGTAAACAGTGTGTAATCAGGGTAAGATCTGCTTTTCACTTGTAGTAAAATGTAACTTCTGTAACTGTTTAGTACAATGTTCCTGAAAAAATTTATTGTTTGAAGAGTTCTTGTAAATTCTGTTCATTTAAATCACTCACTTCAGACTGAGCTTTATCTGGGCTAGGTGGCCTTAAGTCTTTGTGTCCAGTTTGTCTTGAAGGGTTGGCCTAGACACAGCAGGTAATGGACAGCCACAAGGTTTCATCTACACCAGAGATATTTGATAGCAGATATAACAAATTTGGGTGAGCTATTCCTGTTGCTAATAGTAAAATTCATGGCTGACAGTTTCCTATTTTGAAATTTCACTTCTAAGCCTCAAAACTGTCTTTTGCAGCCCTATCGTTTGTGGACAATATCAGAAATTGAGAAGAGATTAGTAAACCATCTGCGGTGATCCTTAGGGAAATCTTTTCAAATTTGACTGAGCTATGAATAGGGCACTGTTACCAATTGAATTATAGCCAGTAGAGCCTGGTAAACTACTGGGGACAGAAATTGTGAAGATGCCATCTGAATGAGACATGTACAGTCCCATTTAGGCTTCTGTTGCCATAAGTACATACACAGGATAGATATAATTCATAAAATATAGCAGCAAGAGCCTGGATGTTTGAACTGGAATTCTCTGCTCTGTCGTAATAAAGATTAACATGTATCATCACTTCATTACATATTAAAACCCTAGGAAAATGCAACAGATGTGATTGAAAATTACCTGAAAATTCAGCCACAAATCACATTCTGTTACTTCTGGAAAAATAGCTGGATACATGGTAATCATTACAGAGTCTATATTTGATTTTTTTTTTAAGGAAAAGAGAGAACTTTATTCTAGTATGCAGGTAATAATATACCCCTATATTAATACTGGATAAGTAATTTGCAGACTTGCTGATGTTTATTGCTGCTCATGCAATAGTATGTTTGGGATCATAGCTCTTTCCTTCCAAACTAACAAACAAAACCCATTACAGATGTCATTACTGAAGTCATGGAGCCATTATATGCATATTTTTCAGGATTTTGAAAAGCGTCAGATTTTTCTGGCATTCAAGTGAGTTGGAGACAAAAGCACTATCAATCAGTTTTGACAGTATCAGTTCTGAGCCAGATTCAGTTATCCTGGATTTAGGAGGAATGGTGCCTTTTTCAACAAGTGGTGTAATTGATTTTAATGGTGTTAAGTTTCCAAAAAAGAAAATACTCAGAAGTCACCTTCCATAACTGAAACAAAAAAATACAGTAACTATGGAAACACTGAAACACAAAATGAAGTTTTGTGGTTTTTTTTTTTAAACATAAATGCTCATGTGTAAAGACAAAATAATATTTTTAAAGGACCCTTTTTGACATGTTTTCATTTTTCTTCTGAGCACTTCAACAAACATGTATGAAATGACTTTTCAGAAAGCAACTACAGGAAAAAAGGAAAAAAAACCCAAAACAAAACCACAAGTTGCACTCTAAAGTAAGTGTATACAAAGTATACATCATACTGATTAGTATTTAAAAATAAATATATAAAATTGACCTCTCTTTTCACCTGGGAAAGTCCCTACATTTTTTCCTTCCTTTCCTCACAGAGATGTTCCTTTACAGAGGAATTGCTATCAATGGTGTTATTACCAAAAATAACATCTCTGTAAGCTGGCATCAGAATGTGAAACAATTAGCACTATGAGATGCTGTGGAAGTTAAAAACCAAATGTGGCAATAACCATCTGGGTAGACAAAATATTCTTTTTACCTGCGGGTCCTTCAACAAGGCAATAAACATATGGCAGAGAGTGCTGTGCTTGTTCAGTGCATTTCTAATAAAAATCTAGGTGACACAAATACACCATGATAGGTGTCATAGAAACTAGTGTAATGACCTTTCACATCTGGATCCCTCATTTCTAATTAGGAATGAATAAGACATAACAAGGTCAGGTGACACTGTCTGACAGAGCATATTCCTTGTATATAGATGAGGCATTTTGATGAAAAACTTCCAAAGCATTTTTACCAATTATCCTACCTAACTTGGTATGACACCAGACTGTGTCCCTTAAAAAGAGTTTCCAGATGACAAAGGTCAGAATTTTCATCTTGGAGCATGAAGTTTATTCTTTTTCCACTTCTTTCTTGTCTTTGTATTAATGTCAACGGAACACCAAATTTGTTCCCTCCACTTCCTTCATACCTCTTTTGAAATGTTGTTTTTGAAACACACCATTTGCACAAGCTGCTTACACCACTCCAAAGCACACTCTCCCTTTTTGCCAGTCATAATGACAGATGGCCAGATCCTGGCTCACTTACTCTGAGTCTAATCATGCAGTCAGTCCCACTTAAATCACATTTTCTCATCGACTAGTCTGCTTCTACAGACTCCCTAAAATATTCCCCTAGTCTGCCTCCCTAAAATATTAGGAGGGAAAAAAAGAGGCATTTCTACACCTTTGCAAGTCAGTTGAATGGTGTGACCTCAATAAGAGAAGCAAATTATTCAGCATTGCACCCTTAAATCTAGGAGTTTTGGTCTATCTCCTGGTCCAAGCTCAAACAAAAAAAGGGAAACAGCTGAGCTGCTGCAAAATTTTGCACCCAGGAGTCAAGCCTTGTGGGGCACTGGCCACGGGGAGCCATCTGGGGCTGTCTGTAGCAGCTCTTGGTAGCCAGCAAGCATCCCTTCTGGCAGCCCTGCTGCAGTGAAAGAGGGAAGGGAGAAGAAAGTCTATGACAGCTCCTGACTCCAGGCACAGGCAGGCGACTGCCAGTTGCGTCTGGTTTTGCATGTACCATTTCCAGGCTTTCAGGGATATATCACATTCTGCTGGGTGTTTGCCCTCAAATGGGAATTTAGGTGTTACCATGAGACTTCTGAATGAGCTGTTTCCTTTGATTTGGTGTCACCTGATGGTGTCTTGATTTTATGGATCTATTGAGCTGAGAGGTATGTGAGCAGCTTTTAGTAACTTTTTGCTGTGAGATGTCAATTAAAAAAAAAAAAAAAAGATGGAAAAGATGCTCTGAACAACCCACCAGTTTGTCTTACAGGTCATTCAGACAAGGTCATTATTGACTGAAAATGATCATTCTTGCACTTTCCAGGCACATGTAAACTAAAACAAATCAGTGTACTGCCATGCTCAACTCTACCTTGTTTCCCAGTTAGACTAATTTCTTCCATGTTTTAAAATTACTAATTATTATTATAATTTATTTTAAAAATAGTAACACGCAACATTTTTTATTACATTTTAAAGTCAAACACAGCCTGCTGCCATGGCTTAGGCCCAGCCAATATCCACCAGGCCTCTGCTCACTCACCCCCCACAATGGGATAGGGAGAAAATCCACCTAAGGGCTCTTTGTGGCAAAGACAGGGAAACTTTTACTCCCCAACATCAGTAATGGGCAAAAACTAGACAGGTTCAGCTTGGGAAGAAAGGAAAGACAAAAAAAATTAATTTATCTACAAGAAAGAGAAAACATAGCCAAACCTTAATACCTTGCCCCCTCAGCATCCCTCCTTCCTGGGCCTGAATTTCTTCACCCCTGCCTCCGCCTCAGTGGAACAGGGGGACAAGGAATGGGAGTTTAGGGTCAGTTCCCCACACGGTGTTTCTGCCACTCTGTCTTTCTCAGGGAAGGACTCCTCACATTCTTCCCCCACTCTAGTGTGGATTCCCTCTCACGGGACAGAGGCCTTCAGGAACCCCTACGACATGAGTCCCTCCCACAGGTGCAGTCCCTCAGGAACTGCTCCAGTCCGGGCTGCACACAGAGTCACGGCTGCTGCGGGAGCAGTCACCTCCTCTGACACGGGGTCCTCCATGGCTGCAGATCCACATCTGCCCCTCTCTGTGATCCGCACAGGCTGCTGCTTCACATCGACCCATATAAGACACTATAGGGGCTACAAATCCGCATTTGCCCCACCATGGTGTTTCAAGGACTGTTCCACCGTGCTTCTCCATGGGCTGAATGGGGACAGCTGCCATCTCACCACAGGGAAAATCTCTGCTTGGGCACTTCTCCACCTCCTTTCTCACTGACCGTAGTGTCTTTGCTCTGGCATTGCTTGTGCTCACCTCCTCCTCTCCTCTGCTCTGCAGATCTAATTTTTTTCTATTTTTGCAGTTTCATTTTCCCTTTCTTGAATGTTAATCACATTCCCATATCTGCTTGGCCTTGGGCAGAGGTGGGGCAGGGATAAGAACCAGAGGACCTTCCAGGAGCTTCTCACAGGAGCCACCCCTTTGGGTCCCCTGCTTCCAAAATGCCACTGCACTAACCCAAGACACCAGCATAAGACTGAGCCAAGAAGTGAACAGATGTTTTGATGGTAAAAGAAATAGCAGAACAGGAGAGTAGCAATGTAACACATGATGCAGGGGCAAAAGTTCATGGTGTTTAATGAAATCTATCTAGGGAGATGTGACAGGAACTGTTTACTTGATCTTTACTGGATCTAAAACTCATAAGTGGTTATAACCAAGCTAAGCTTTCTGATGGACAGCAGACTTTAGTAGATGGCTTTAAAGGAATTTAACTGTAGTGATTCCTGGTTAGATTCTTATGATTAGAGTACTCAAAAGGCTGCATCTTCTCTTATTTTCAAATGTATGCTGATTGCTTAAGTATATGCTTGAAGTAAATAGTGAAGCATAACATGGGGACTCAAGCTGGAAGATAATTAAACTCTGGAACTAGTAGTCTAAGCTAAATAGACTTCTGAAAGATATTGGGCACTTATGTGGTCAACGAAATGCCTGCAGCTCATTTACACACATATAAAATATAAGCAGTGTGGAACTGTGATAAATTTATTTTTAGATCTTTAGTTATTAAGACAACTGTACCTAAATCAGTCCTGTTTTTTTAGGACTTGTAAGAGAAGGTAAGGCTTTGGAAAAACTAGAGACCGATACATCCTTCTTTCGTTCACATTCCTTAATGTTCTGCTGGAGTCTACCTAGCTCTGCTTTGTTTCTTTGACCTTTTCACTCAGTAATATTTGAAATTTGTTTTAAGGATTTACAGAGTCAGGGATTTATTGTGAGGACAGTTGGGTGCCTAGCATATCACAACTGCTGCACAAATAATAATAATGCTGCGATAATTATCATTCTGTGTTGAAATCCTGCTTTATTGCAAGCTCTCAGTCAGTCAAAACCTTTTTTATATTTGCTTAACATATCTCTATCTGTATTAATTTTAAATTTTCTGATTTGAGAAGGAAGGTTGCTAATCATATAGTGCTGCTGGCATGGTTCATCCTGTAAATGAGCCCGTAAGTCTCAAAATATTTGCCTGCACTGACTATATAAATACAGGTTAGTAAAACTAGAAAAATGCAGGTAAGTTCACTGCCCCTGGCCTTGGCAAATATATCCCTTTGGTATGTCTATAATGTAAATGTTAACTTTACAGAGCAACTCAGTGTTTTAGGTATATAGCAAAAGATGGAATTACTCAAGGTTAGGCTTGAACTTGCCTATGATGGGGCTCTAAGGTCAAACAAGTCAGGCAAAGTTCCCCCCTCAATGTTACCAATGCTCTGACCTATTTTGCTTTGTTCTGAGCAATCATAGCCACTTCAAAGATTGCCCAACAAGGGAAGACTTCTAATTTCACGCAGTCAGCACCCCAAGGAAGAGAGGTCATGTTCCAGACACCTTCCTTCTCCCAGCTCTACCATGTAGGGAAAAAGCATCTTCAGCTGGTCTCAGAGCATCATCTCTGTTATGAAGATTTTCTTCCTGACATAAAGGAAATTCAAGAGACCAGGCATGATATTTGCTTTACCTCTCTGTTCAAACATCTTCTGCCATATTGCATGACCTTGCAATTAAATGATCCTGATCACAAGTAAGATAAAAGATCAAGTTAAAGAAGGTAATTAAAGAAGCCCTGGATATAAATATAGAAAGCAACATTGTTATTTTTTTTCTGATGATGAGAAAAAGGAAAAGAAAAATGGAATAGGATGCTAATAACTGATAATGATAAACTGCATCACCTACACTGGATGAAATGTATGCTACATATTTCAATCCTGCAAATGCATGAATTCTTATACTAATTATTCTGAGCCAGAATATATCTATCAGATAAAATGCTAGACTATTTGCTTTTGTGAGATTTATTTTGGATAAAGTATTGTAACCCTTCATATAATTGTGCAAATCACTGGCATACTATGTAACTGGATGACCCTCTGCAAATTACTGTATTTTGGACAGTACTTATGGAACGGTGATTTGAAAACAGAAAGAAAATAAAACCTTGTACTGTATTGCACAAAATACTCAAATGACTCATAACAGAAGAAACCCATCACTTTTTCCAGTTACCCATAATTAAGAATTTGCATTTACAGAAAAATCTCTGTTCTTTTGCAATGAAGGAAGGACCTGAGAATCTAAAGAGTGATAATCCTCACTGGGAGAGGAAGGGGAGAAGAAATCGAGCTCTAACCCCTACCAAATTCAGAAGTTAAAAAAGGGACCCTTTATCCTGCTAGGAGCAAGAGCCTTTCATTCTGCATATCTTTATTTTCCTTTAGAATATATAAACCCCATTGCTCCCTAGACAAATTAGTTGCTTTTTTGTTTGTTTGTTTTTTTATAAATGCTGTAACAATCTGAAACTATGCACATGTAATTCTTTTTAGTTTGGCATTTTTCAGGCATTTTGTAGAACATTTTGCAGTGGTATCATCGACTGATTAGAATGAACAAAACTTTTCAAAGGTTCAGGCTCTGTTACTTGAACTCTGATGAATGTACACACTCACTGAAATTGCTATTAAGATGCAGCTAATGGCTTCTCAGTGATCTCTGTCTACATGGACAAAGGGGGTGATGAGCAAGGAAAAAAAAGAAAAGAAGAGAGAAAATGTTTTCTAGTGTCAAATGGGAAAATCTGAGAAAACCTACCAAACAATTCAGCAGTTTAATTGTTCAGCTCAAGGTAATTTAGAAATGTAAAACCTATGCAATTTTGATAGATTAAGGTTCAACTCAAGGGAACACTTGTGCAACTCTTATTTTATTATGTCTGAGCACCGTCACCAGCACCAGGCTATTTCTAGATTCTCCATAAAGCTGCTGTTGGAAGACAGCACAAAAGCACAAGACTCTAGTGCTGGGCTTGATCTTTTTTTCATCCTTTGGAAGCACTTGGTGCCAAGGGTAATAACGCTGCACGTAGAGTCATCTGTGGCTGTGGTAATGACAACAATTCAGGACCTAATTTTAACCAGCCTTGTTTTTCTAATTTTTTAAAAACTAAAACAATTTTTTTATTTTAAAAAAGTTTAACTGGTATTCAAAAAACATTTCAAATATATTTCAAATAACATTTTAAAATTACTACTACAAAAGGAGAGAAAGGGGCTGAATATGAAGAGTTAAAATCCCGAATTTGGGTCAGGACAACTATTTCAGAAGGCTATTTTTTTACAGATTTTATCCTTATAGTCTTTTCTTTGCCACCCTAGTTTTGTTATTATGTGACTCCTAGCCGACATAACACAAGGGTCATGATCTCATTGACTTCAATAATTCAGGGGATGTTATACAGAAAATGTTGCACTGTAATGACATTTAGAGGTATCAGACCACTGTCAATTCTATTTTTTATATTACCCAGTGTGCTGTAAGCAGGCAAGCATCAGATCCATTTTAAGACTTCCTTAGTATTTTATATACAAAACAGTTATTTTATAGAGAAGTAAATTTTCAGCTGTGTGGACTAGCTTTTAATTTATTTTACAGCAATTATGCCACATTTTAATCAGCTTCACACTTCTTTTCATTCCTGATGTGGACTGTAAATTTCTCTCCCAGATTAGGCTTTTTTCACTTTCTCTTTTTATATCATCTAAGTGCAGAACAACGACACATGACACTCCGCAGCGTATTTTTTGTCTCATTCAGATTTGACAATGTTACTTTCTGTTTTCCTTTGAATACTCTGGATACTCAAGCTAGGATTGTGATATAGGAATAACTATTTAGCCCTTTCTACATCATGTGACAACAAGTGTCCCAGTTAGTGTCATTTCTGATCCTGATATTTATACACTGAGACCTGGACTGACAGCAGAATAGTTTGCAGTCTGCCAGAATGAATTTGTAGAAATAGTTCCTGAGTTTACCAAATTTCACAATATTGTTGTAAATGCAACAAGCACTTTCTAAGAATAAAGTGTATTGATTAATTAATTGTACCTTATGTGGGGAATTTTTATCAATTTATGTCTTTCCAGTCATTTAATTATGCTAGCTCTTCTGAACATGCACATCCTCACAGTGCATTTATGACTCTTACACAACACAACACAGAATAAGTGAGCCTGAAAAATACTGAAGAGCTCTCTAAGAGGCAAAGAGACAGAACCTCAAAACCTAAGGTTCACATCCCTCTTCTGCATGACCAAGAAGTTATGAAATACTTTTGTACATTTTTTTTTTTCCTGTGAGTAGCAACTGCTTAATCTCTTATGTAAAATAGAACTGCCACAAGGGCAAGAACTATAAAAGCAGTGAATGTATCGCAAATCTCTTACTTGGGCAGTGAGATTTTGGTGTTTTTCCATTCAGAATCAAACACAGCAGCAATCTTTGTATTTATTCTTCAACGAGGCAATCTACCCTTTTGGTTTCTACCTCTTTTCTTATGTCATTTCAACATATTCTTTGCCAAAATCAGTTCTACTCAGCAAAGAGAGGAAAAAGTTTCATTAAAAAAAAAAAATAAATTGTAGAGGCACCAGAATATATTTACATGGGAATGCTTAGTGAAGTGAGCTAAATAACATCTCACAAGGCATATTTATTGTATTTCATTGGATGCTACATCCAGACTATATACCCAAAGATCTCTGGCATTTCTCAAACATGGGGCTCTAATACTGTAGGTGCTGGGTATTTCTGGTCTTGATATTCCCAGATTTACTTTGGCAAATAGCAGAAAACAGCACAAAAAAATTCTCTACTAAAGCTTAATTCTCTTCTTATCCTCACCTCAGATTTAAATTTCTATGCTTGTGAATTCCATATTTGTTCTTCCTGTTGGGTATAAAGGAACACTATTTTACCTGTGGTAATATTTATCTGTAAAAAACCTACAGAGAACAGTGTGCAGCACAAAAAGCAAGGAATGGAGAAGGATAAAAAATAGATAATATTCCATGTAAAATGATCAAGTTGTCATGGATGACACTGATTTAAATTCCCTTGTTATTGCAGATGAACTGGTATAATACCAGGGGACTGAACATGAGCCAGATTTGATTTGTCAACTTGTTGCTATTATTTGACAACATTTCAGCAAAATTGTCACATCTGTTGAAATTCTGTTAGAAAATTAGATGTAGCAAAGAACACCAAACAGCCTTATTTTCTCCTGCTGAGTGTGCTGGGATTTTCCTTTCCTGAGTCATCAGCCGACAGCAACAATGAAGAGTCACAACAATCACAAAGATACCATCTGGTTGAGGGAGATGATCCAAACCCAAACATGTATCTTTCTAAACAGCAAATTCATCACCACAAAAGAATAGACACAGACACACACAGAGGTGTGTGGGTTTGCATGCAAATATATAATTTATGTAACTCCTGATATGTTATTAAACCCCCCAGATAGCAGCAACTATAAAATTCCTCTATGGATTTCTATCATCGGCTAAAGCCATAGATGAGATTACTTGAACTTAGTATCATGGGAGCTCATGACATTTGGAAATATGGAACACGTTTTTCATCACATGGTGCCTCTCACACCTGGTGCTTGCAGAAATTAGGCTTTAATGATCAGAGTGCTTCTATCTCTTTCAAAGTTTTTTTAATAAATACAGGCAAAATGCATAGCTCTGCATTGCCCTGAACACCTCCAGCAACCTAACAGACCACAGGATGATTGCTGGTTGTATTTAACTCCTTTAACTCCTGTATAAGCTTAGAATTAAACAAAAGGGTTAAATATGAGCAGGAGGAGGGACAGCAAAGTTTTCCTGTAACATTTAATGCATTTCCCTGATTATGTCCTCATACAGCAGCAAATAAATGCTAGTTTTCTGCTTATATTCTGCTTATATTTCTGCTAAGACTTCTGCCTAGTTTTCTAATGGTGTTTCTTCTAGAATTCAAGTGATAAGTGGCACAGAACTAGAAAAACTATACTTGTCTTCCTTTGAATGTAAAGGGAAAGGTAAACATACATGTCCACGTGAGATTATAGGAGGAAATTCAACTTTATTGAAAAAAAGCAATAAAACTCAACTTGTTGCAAAGAAAACTTCCTACTGTACATCATTGTTCATATTATAACTTGGTCAGTTTGTCTTTAAGCCATTTCTGATGAAACTTTTCCATTTTTTCCTGAGCGTACACCCTATCTGATATGATAACATTATGCTATGCTATGAATTACTAACATCATGTAAGATAATACCCCAAACTAGTCATTTAACATCCAGTATAATGATTTTCATTAATATAGATATTACTAATGACTGATACTAATGCAATCTAAATTTTGAGAATATACCCAATGATTTTTGTAATTTATTTTTATATGTCCCCATGTAAATAAAGGTAAAGCAATCTCAGTCTGACTCTGTAAATACTTGCACTAGGAACAAAAGGCAAACTCTAAGCCTGTTTCTGAAGGGTATCTAAGTCTCACCCACTCTTGCTGAATTCTCTGCACAGGTTTCTGTGCAATACTGATGATCATGATGATGTTAGTGTCATAAAAGAAAAAGAAATGCATGATGAGAAATTTAGTTGGAATAGTTAACTTATAATCAGTCAGGTAGAGTGCACAGTATCTCAGGTTTCTATGTCTTGCTGCCTGCCACACACACAAACACTCTCACAAACATGAAATTAACCTTCATTCCATTCTCAAAATTCATCCTAAAGATTGTAGGTATAAGAAAGAATTCACCACAGGTTCTGTGAAATATATAACAATTCCTCTGACTTTAACAATAGCCAACAACTTTAACAGTATTTGCCTGACATAAATAGATCAATGTCAAGGTCAAAACCAGTAAGTGGGTAGTATTTAAGTAAGCATGCTGCCCATGAAACACATTCAGAAAAAACATTTTAAAATGGAGTTTAACTCATGTTTTCAAACGTGTTTCATCATTTGAGCTAGATGTGTCACAACTGATGACAAAACTTAACTTCTGCATTTAACTTAACATTCTGCATTCAGCCAGCAGAACTATTGTATTATGTGTATCTCTTCATGGGGAGTGAAGATGAGTGTGGGATGAAAACAAAGTGACAGATCAAAATGAAAGAGAAGTGATATCACATAGATAAGCTTGTCTTGGACATGTCAGTGCTTGCAGTTTTATTTCTCTGATGTGAAGTATGGAAGAAGAAAAAACCAATTTTGCTTGTCAAGGGCTGCCACAAAATGGAGAGAAACAACATGAGCAACAAAAAGATGTCAAGAATACATTTATCAATAACACTAACTTATTTTACACATACACAGTAAAAACCCATCCTGCTTCCAACTTCACATAAATAAAATACCATTCCATTCCTAGTGGTTACCATAGCTGCAGAAGCCATCTACTGCTTCACCCACCTTCTCAAACTGCAAAGTCAGTTATCTGAATATCTTAACATTCAGGTACTACACTTGTTCACTCTTTAAAGTCTGAAAAACTCACACTAAAACAGTTCTTCAACTAGGAGTCTACTGACACATTTTTTGAAAATCCTGCACAGAGCTCCTGTTGAAAGCATTAGAATCTTTGGCTGCTCAGCATCTTTGAAAATTTGTTCACATATTTTTATCTCCTGAGTATCCATTTAAACAGTTCCATTTAAAAGTTCTGCAAAAAGTAAGAAGGCTGTCCAGCCAAGAATGTAAATAATCTAAACAAACCTGTACAGAGTTTAGGAATTTATAGAAAATGAATTTAAATTCAATGCACATGTGAAATATAGCTATAAATACTGAACAGACTACTGAATTGAACTGTAAGAATGAGTGAAGTTATGACAGAAGGAAAATTAAAGAGTCTGTAACAAAAAAAATCAAAAGGTAGGGAAAAAAGAAAACCCTTACTATGTGGAAAATCTGCTTAAACGCTAAGTTTTCTGTGGAAATTCTCGTGCCATAAAATATTGTGCTTTTATCTTCACAATAAATCTTAATTTGGAATTAGATATATTCTTCAATATTTCATCAATATTGTCTAACATAGGATTGATTCTTTTATTCAATCTACACAGTATAGGTCCTTATTATCAGTAAAAGACCCTGCAAATTACAAGGAAGAACAGAATTAAAAACTGAGATTAAAAGGTGCGAAATTAAGCATGTGATTTAAACTGAATCACAATAAAATAATTGAAATGCTAGAGAAAGCCACATGCCATCTGAACTTCTATTACCCTGTACTGTGTGATCAGACTGAATTTCCCAGCAAAAGCAGTATCAGCAGCCCCATTCAGTATCTGCCAAAGTCAATCTGCTAAGGACTGAATACTTCCCCACAATGGTTTGAACCAGTGGAGTTGATAGGAGTGATAGATAGCCTGGCATTTTCCTCCTCTGACATGCTGCAGAAAACTAAGCAGCTCTTTCAAGGGCTTTGATTTCTCTGGTTTGAAAAGATCCTTTCTTCAGAAAATAAAAATAAGTTTATTAAATCAGCTACTCTCAGTAGAGGTACAGTGAATAACTGTATATCATAAGCAAATGTATGTGTATTAAAGAAGATCAGCTTGAAAGCAATCACCCTATAAAAATAATCATTCTGATAGAGAAAATAGGTGTCCTTTCAACAAAGTGATGAACTGCAAGAGAGATATCTGAAGCGTTTTCATTGAGGGCCTTCAGGTTTTCATTGAGGATCACAAAGAGATGCTGGTTTAAAATCTAACTACCAGCAGAGTGGTGAGTTACATGATTAGAAGCACAGGCAATAACCAATGTTTTTGCACTTTCTGAATAAGTTACCATGGATGTATCCATCCTACCCTACCTAGAGAATTTAAATGAAGAAACTTTTTTCTCCATTTGAGTGAGTGAACAGAGTATTTTCTCTGGCTTTCAAACAAGGAAATGACAACCACACTAGAGACCAAATAAAGCAGTGCTGTTGGAAAAATGCCCATTACTCCAATAAATTCTATGCATTGAGCTGGAAGCTGCCTTATCTTTCACCAAGTCATGTAAGGAAACTTAAAAGGCAACACATGCAGCCCCTTCAAATGTGAAACCATAAGAACTCACTATGATAAAACATTTGGAAGGTGTTTAGAAGCTTAGGGTAACATAAAAAGCTGTTAAGACCATTAAGTTCAATTATTTTGCCTGTTTAGTTGAAATAAGGTTGTGTAATAGCTGCCAACATTCCACCTAACTCACAGGATAAAGTATGAATCTGTAACAGATGACCATACACAATGACCTTGGATTTTTTTTCTGCTTTATCATAAGCTATAATCTTGTTTTTATTTTTTCTACCTTGTTTTAACACATGGATCAAATAAAATGATGGATGAAATCTAACATTCTACAAGAAACACTTCACACTTGTAATATAATTAGCAATAGGACAAGTATTTTAATGTGAGTCTCGATTAATCTTCGTTCTTGCATGTCTCCCTTTTCCTTGATGCTTCCTATTTTACTCTTTGAATTTGTTCATTTTCAGCTAAAATTTTCTCAGAAAAAAATGTTTTAGGCACACAATGTCAATGCTGGTTTTTGTCAAAAAAGATTCACAGAATAATCAAGAATAATTTAAAAGCAATTTCTGTTGAAAAATTGGTACAAGGAAGTACAATTACCCTTCTACTAACAAAGAAGCTTGCAGGAGATGCTGAAATATATATTCAATACTTCAGGTAAGGCAACTTAAAGATTGAAATGAAATTCCACTGCAGAACAAAGTGGAAGTGTTTTGAATTTCACTTTGGAACACCAATGTGCAGTTCTGGAGTATAATTTAAACTGTTGATTTAGGCACCTGATACCCTCTAAATGCAAAACAGGACAGATAAAGATACCCAAGTTTCTCATATCAATGGGATGCTACAACATCTAAAACAACTGAGAGAAAATCTCAGTGAATAATCTTCTCTGGGCTACGCACAATTTCAGGGTAGCAATTTATTTGGCTCCATGATAAATTACTTAGAGGTGCTTTAAAACTTATTCTGGCATTTATTACTGCATTACTATATTTCATTAGCCTACTGATAAAAATCTAGCCTAGGAAGCAAGTCACCATGGCACACAATTCTCCCCTCTCAAAGGCATCTCAGTATTTTTTAAACTATCTTAAAAAGGAATGCCACATACAAAAAAACTTTAGATACAATATTGTCTGGGAATGTTTGGAAATCTTATTCAAAATCCCAAGGGAGGCAAAAAACCAGCACAATTACATGAGACTCAAGGGAAGAAAAAAATTAAGAAATAAAGAAGATGCAGATGTTAAAAGGGACAAATGTATCTTGTAGGAAAAGCAGCATTTAAAGGCTCCATAGAGAGGTCCTCTGTGATTCAAAAATATGAATTAATACAAGTTGTGTTTCTCAGCACATGTGCAGAGTGAATGTGCAGTGCACAGAGCTCTTGTGTTGAGCAAATGAAAGAATATAGCAACAAACAGCAGAAAGATAAGAAATAAACAAAATACTCTGGCAAGCTGAGCAGCCTACAGATTTAAATGCATCTATCCTAAATATGTAACCCTATGATTTCATATTTTCCTCAGTTTTCATGTTCATTTATTGAGAATACAACACTACAAGAAACATTCTGAAGGACATAATTTAGTAGCATAACCTACAATTTTTGGAAACCTATATTCTAAGGGGTGATTATTTGAAATCCAAGGGAACAGCTGAGAAATTTTGTCCTTTAAAGTAAGTGAAGTTACACACACTTTCTTTTATGTGGTTTGCTTGGAATGAAATGAAGGGTCATTCTCATGTACGTGGAACTTTAAAAAACATATGTATTAGTATACAGCTGGTTGGGAATTTGGCAATTTTTTCAGTAAACCAACTTTTCCATTGGGAAATGTTTAATTATCAAAATTGCTTTAACTGATTATACTGGGTCTGACTGGGATGGAGTTAACATTCTTCACATGGGCCTGTACAATGGTTTGTTCTGGATTTCAGACTAAAACAGCGTTGATAATATCAGCTTCAGCTATTTTCTAATATTTCTATTCTTTTTTTCTCCTCTTGGAATAAAAATTCTAGGTGTTAAGAATTCAGGAAAGTATGGTGACTTTGCTTGACTTACTCAAGTAAAAAAATTCAGTCTAAAACCAAACCAACAAAAGCAAGAAAACTATTATATGATCTAACTGAATCCCAGCATTCATTTTGAGAGTTAAAATTTCACTAAGGAGAATAACTTACATAGAAAGGCACAAAAGAACTTTTCTTATCCTTTGTTGCTAAAGCTAGGTAAAGCTTCATAAAAGGATGAGTATTTATGAAGTAAGTTTAAAGCAATTCACATAAATTAGATGCAAAATGGATCTGTGTCTTTGGACATACCCAATAGCCACTGTATATTTAGTCTATATTCACACGTTGGTGATACAAGTGTCCAGTCCTGACTATCAGAGTCTTTGACAGTATCCACAGTCTGAACTATTTTTAATAAAAATACAACCTTGGATATCAGTTTCGAAGTTTAGTAATATCTTGATATAGATAAACAGACAGCTGACAGTCAACCTTTGAACAAAGACTGCATAGCCAAGGTCTTCTGAATTCAATGGCTGTTTAAAGCATGCTTAGAGTACCTGGGTTCTCCCTTTGTTTTTGACACTATCTTATTCTTTGTTATGAGAGAAATATTGAGATTCAAAATTTTGTTTGATTATCCAGACTCCAAATTGTTAAATTGTTCTACTTCGTTTTTTCTCTTCTCAGATATTTTGTAACCAGAAGGGAAAAGAAATTAAACAAATCATATCAGATGCTATTATTGAAATTACTACCAATAAATAGAAAGATTTTATTTTTATATGGTATATACTGTACAACATGAGCAAAATCCTCTTGGGAAGAATAATAAAGGGCTTGAGAACAATGCTTGTAATAATGGGGAATTTTCATTGCCAAACAGTCTAATATAGTGCTATCATTTCTTCATTAAAATATGGTAATTGCATACAAAAATCAATCAGCTTGAAATAAAACTACAGACATGCCTTAAGAACTCTGACGTGCTTTAAGTTCAGATGTAATAGTGCAAGAAAATTTATAATACTTTCCTTATCATTATTTTGCACTTCACTTATGGTGATCCGCAATCACCTTTGCATATCTAGTTGCACAGGAAAGCTAAAGACCGCCCTTTTCAGTTTAAATCAAAATACTCTAAAGTGCCTAGCTGTATTTTTGACTGTACTTTGTATTATGCAATTCTTTAGTATAAACAATATTGTATTGGAGTCTCTCAATGGAGCTCTTGGATGGAAAAGGACGTCCAAGGGTGAAGCATGAAGGTAACTGAGTAAAGTAACCTTGTTTGGGTTTCCTGATGAGTGAACAACATGTGCACCACTGCATTACCTTCTAGAGGCAAGGCATATTTTTTCCATACAGACGGACAGAATTTCATTTGCTTTCTCATTTCTGTCCTTTCCCATTTCCTTCTGAGCCTGAGGAAACCAGTAAGCTGCAGCTCCTGGACTAATTGGGCCTTCATTCAGCTTCTGCAATGGAGTAAAGGAAGGGAAAAGACTTCTTTTTGCCACTTCTTTTTGACTTCATTTGTGGATAAGGGAGAGGCAGAGCTAGGTCACATTTACTACTCTGCAGTTTCTGCAGTACAGAAGAGATGCTTGCCTGCATCTCTTTAAAGGGCTCTGTTGAATACAGCTGCAAGTTCATGGATGTAAATTATGAGGTACCATCAGGAGGCTTCTGCCACCATCAGTGCTGATGTGTACGCAGTAAAACTGTATGCACAGATAATGCCCTGGAATTGTTATTCCAGACAGCAATGTTAATGCAAATCTGGAATGTTTCTCAAGGCTAATAAAAACATAAAATGAAATAATGCAGCAGACTTCTGGCTACGTCTCTGTCCCGTGCAATTTACCCCAGGAAATAAATCACTGAGACGGGAAACATGCAAGGGCAAAACATGGGATCTTTCATATCAGTTCAGTGTCAATTCGTATCTGTCTAGTTAATGCAGACTTACATTCACCTTTCCTCACTGTAAGCTCTCTTTCTGCCCAAGAATTCTATTGACTTTCAGAACTCATAAATAGCATTATGTTTTGAATAACAAAATTGGTAGACATCTTGTTTATCTAGTATCATGAGAATACCTTGTGGTTTCCTAAAAGTGTAAAATATCTGAATGCTTCAGGCTATAAACTTACCTATAAAGTTATTCACATGACTTTCTAAGTATACTGTGTTGTCTGGAGCATGGAGATACTACCAAGTCAGCACTAGTGAATCATTCAAGTGAAAATTTGTTTGAGACTTCTATTGACTGCGAACACTCTTAGGCAGTACTTTCTCCCTAATGGCTTTTTCATTATTTCCCTGCTGAATTTTGTTTTTAATACATTGGGATAAGTAAATAAGCCATTTCATTTTTATTTTCCCTTCCGTGAAATGCTTCCCAAGTAACTTGATTAATGTTCAAAACCAATATTTGAGCAGCCACATAATGTAATTAAAATTTCATAAAATAGCTATAATCATCCTAGCTTGGTAATAAGCAACCTTATTTATCACACAAATGATTTCTTTGGATTTTCAACAAGCACTTTATTTAGCTAACTAAATAATCTTTTTTCTGCAGGAGGCTTGTGTTTTAAAACAGACAATTGAAGTCACAGCCAGAGTGCCTTGCCATAGAGCCAATATTTAATCACAGGAGGCTTCAGCTATGTGTGCATTGAAGATTGAAGTTAGCCTGATTTTTCCAGTAAAGTGTGCTTGACTGAGTTCTATTTTAAACCTGCCTGCCCAAACTTTTTTTTTTTTTAATCTTGAAGTCATACTTAGTGCACAATGAGCCAGTTTAAAGGCAGAATGTTAGGTGAGTAGTTTGTTGTTTTTTTAAAATTATGTGCAACACTGTGTTGCTACCTTTAACAGCATATGGGCCTTTGTTGTCAGTAACAATAAATGTGAAATCTAGTTGCTGAAGAACATTAAAGCTTAAGAGAAAGACATTTTTATTTTTTTCTATTGCACTTTACATACTCTCTATCTTCATACTGTCCCTACAGTCTAATTCTATTTGAGACTGAATGACGTAAAGCATATTCCTACTTTAACAGTACTTTTGCAAAAACGGTACCATGAAGTTCCACATCTGTTAAATCCCAGTGATTTCCAGAGCAAATTTTCTTAGCTTGTGACTGAAAGATCATTTTTATCAATGCATGTGTTCTACAAACAGTCTGGCAGTCTGGAAACTAAACTATGCTGTTTCTTCCATGCACCATATCGTCTGGAAGCCGTTCTACTGGGCAAATGCTTCCTTTGGGTACAACTGGAAAAGAGAAAGCATCACTTTCTAATCCTGTCCTCATTTACCTCCCTCCTTGTAGCCTGGGGCCCACAGTGGGGCTTGAAAAGGTGCATATTAGTACTTGTTTGAACCTATAACAAAGAGAGCTATTCATATTTAAGTGTTCATAGTTGTGCTGACAATATGAACAGCAGAAAACTGTCCCACTTTCTATTACTGAACACAGTCAGTTCTGTAGGGATTACGGGACTGGAAAGGAAAGAAGGGAAAAAATTGGTTCATTTTCCAGAAGTACACACAGAAAAGGCTGTTTCTGAGGTGAAATATTTACTGTATATTATCAGTTTTTAGGAAAGAAGCTGAGTTAAATATTATTCCAAGGTTCAGTTCTACCACCAGGAAGCTTTTCTTCTGTGAAAATACCAGTCCCAGCATCTGATGATTTGTGACATCATGTTGTAATCCAGGAGGAACTTGGAATATGACCAAAGGGCGTTACTAATATTCTGCATGACTAAATATTGAACCTTCCTCTGGGTTCAAACATCCCAGTGTTTGCACAGATGATGCTCTTATTCATCCATCATTTAAACTGTCTTGTAGATGGAAAGCTAACAACATTCATAAAAGTCCATTCATAAAGCCCACTGGTGAAGGGGAAGACAGGGAGACAGTTTGCATTTTTCTGGTGTTTTGACTTCTTTATTACTGACCGTGACTACAAATACCACATAGTCATTGCCACTGGGAAGGGTATTTGTCATATTTTTAGACAGAAAAAATGAAACATATTACATTCAGGCAATAGTCACTGGACAAACCTAGTTCTGCTAAACTAATCCTGAAATTCTGTGCTTCTGACAAGCTGGAATTTGTTGACTCACACTGCTGCTTTCACCAGATCTTTACAAATGGAAACTGGAAATGGAGGAAATGAAGGAAGGAGTGAAGCATGTCCAAAATTTACCTTGATATGGAGCCAAGACGCAGACCAGGTCTGCAGAGCTGCAAGCTGTTGGGTTCTGTACTCTAGATTTATTTTCACTGGTTATCACACTATCAAAGAAAAAATTAGGTTTGGAAGAATCTCTAGAACTTGCCTGAAATAATGCTCTACTCTAAGAAGACAGGTGAAGCTGATCAGGACTCTGTCTGTCAAAAGGTGCAAATTCTACAGGAGCGTGACTCTGTGACCAAACCCTATTGATCTTAGTAGCTCCTTCTCACTCTGACCTCTGTGAATTGTCTACAAATACTTCTTCCAGTATTAAACAAGAATTCCCAGTATCTCCCAGGCCTTATGCAAAGCTCCTGGAAAAAGGAAAATAGATTTTGGGGTTGGTCTTAAATCTCAGAAAAGCAATTCACAACCGTTACAATAGTCACTGTAGTTTGAAATATGTCACTATTACAAACGTAGATAGCTAAAGTGTCCAAAATGTCAGTATTTATTTTCAGTCTTGTTTTGAAAAAAGTCTTCAACATCAAGCTCAAAGCTCCAAAAGCACATTCCTTTTCAGAAAAAGAGGAGGCACTAAGTATCCTGTCTTCTTTCACACAGTCTCTCTTCTACACTCCATTTCCCTTCCTTTGTCAGGAGCATTCTGATTAGAATTTCTCTGCAGAAAGTCAATACTTATTTAATGAGAAGACGCTGACTTTGAATTTGAAATGGAAATTGAACCTGCCAACCATTCTAACTTGCAAACACACAGTTCCTCAAATATGAATCTGTTAAACTGACCCCCAACAGCCAGTTTATTCCCCTGTTTTAAAGAATGGATGTGCACAAAAACATGGAGAGAAATTACTGAGAACTCACACAAATGCAAAGTAGATGAGAATTATCCATGAGCAAGCCCTGGGAAAGGCTAATGCTAACAGCTAATTACTGAGAGACATCCTTGCTGATGTTCTTTTCTGTTTCTTATTTGAATGACAACAACCTGTGTGCAGTGTGCCTGGTGCCCATCAAGCGTGAGTAGGCAGGGTGTCTAAGTGCACAGGTGTCTGCACCTGTCAGAAAGGGAGCCTGTAAGACTTCTGTACTGAAATTCCAGCTCTCAAAAGAGAAACGAATAGTCTGCTTAGAATAAAATAGCACTCAATGAAAGACACATCTTAGCACTCTAGTTGTTGATCTCTGTGAAGGTAATTTGGCAAATGTTTGCTAATTTTGCAACTGCAGGTGCTGAATGTGTGATTTTCATTGATGGCAGAAAAACGGATTTCAGGATTTAACTATATCAGCTGGAGATTAAACACAATTGATGCATAGTCCTTGCTCCTGCAGACAGGTTCAGTGGTGAAAGGTTACTTAGAAATCAAGGTGAAAACCCTCCAGCCCTTGTTTATGAAATTTTTAGTAACAGTATATTTTGAAGCAGGAATTACAGGGGAGCAGTGTGCTTCACTAAAAGAACAGAAGCAAGACAGCCCCTCTCTGTGCTGACTAGATGATTATAAAGTATTGCATTAAGTTTTTTCTTTCACAGCATTTTCCCTTGGGAGTGAAAGTATGATCTGATCTCTTGACATATGATGAATTAGTCTTCAGCAAAGTACAAAGGAGTTTCTTCATATGACAAAAGCATAAGTGGATCAAGGTGATATGCCTAAAGAGAAGTATCTATTAGGAACTTAAAGTAAAGTTTCTATTAGAAGCAAACATTTTTAGCCCCTAGAGCTCCAGAAAGTATGTTTTTTCCACTGGAGAGAGGCAGGGAAATCACTGATTAGGCTAAGGTTATGGTTCTATGTACATTATTACTAACACTGAGCATTGCTGAATCACTTAAGTTACACAATAGGTCTCAACCAGGCATGAACCAGCCAACCAATCAGATTTTTGCCTTGTTAGTCTGAAACATCCTCAGTTTGCCCCTTAGAGAGTGCCTTAGAAACCACCTAAGTCAGTTTCATCTCATCAGTGATGGAGAAATAACTTGCATCCTGATGTCCACTAAATCCAACAGCCTCTAAAAGCTGGCAAATCACACTGCCTGTTAGAAGTGTCCCTAATGTGGGAGCACATCTAGAAAGGTAAACTTTGGGGGGACTCTCCACCAAGAGAGGCAAAGCAGAGCCATTCTGCAGGCCACTGGAGACTGCCATGAACATCTTCCTGATGTTCTTGGTTTATATAACTCTTTCCTATCTGAAATGTGTGAGCAGTTTCTACTGAAAGCCCATTATGACAAATTGACTACACATGCCACTCCAATTTTAGCAATCAGTGTGTCTGATGTTGCTCTCATAGAACTATGGTCTAAGTCTCTCATAGTTAAAAAGTAACAAAGAAAATAGGTAGTTTTCTCTACTTGAAGCCTGAGTATTTCACCTATTTCACTGTTAATAAAAAGAGTTACTGAGGAAGGATATTGCCTTGGTTTTTTTACTGGTAAAAGCAGCCTTTGGGAATCACAGGTCTTTGAGACTAGTGAGAAAGTCTGGAGCAAGGAAGAACTTAACCCCAGTAGAAGATGTTAAGGTTAGAGTACACCTGAACAAAGTTGATATATGCAAGTCTATGGGACCTGATGTCTTTCTGAATGTATGCTTTCTTCTGTGCTAAACATACAGGTGGCAGTACCTAAGAAGAAAGCAAATAAAAAAACCTGGCAAATGACCACAGGGTTGTCTTTTCCAAATGACAAAATTATGAAACTTGTTATGTCACTAGTGACACAATCTTTTGATAATACAGATACAGGAAGCTATGTGTTTACCAGTGCCCAAGTAAGAGACACATGCACTGGTCTAAGCAATCCGACAGTGTCTGACTTGCAGATGGAAAAACCTGTGTATGAAATAATAAATCTGACTACTAAAATGCAAAAAAGCTGAAACAAAGCTGGGATTCTGTCATTTCACTGAATTAGATCATTAAAGTTGAGTTATAGCCTGTAAAAAACCAAAAGGATGAAATTATGAAATGCTGGTTCTTTGCCAAAAAATTAAAGCACTATAGGTTTATTTTTATCTCAGAGAGTCAATGTTCATTCACTTAGCAGCTTTCCCAGGTGCAATGAAAATTTAAATGGAAAATCTAGGCAGTATTATTAAATCATTTCCTCACTCTTTGATAGAATAACATGCAGAACACAGATAACTTAATACAGAATATGGACAGATAATGGACCCACATAACCTCAGTGAGTTAGATATGGGCTGCTGAGGAGAAACAGATGACTATTGCAAGAAACTTAGTTTGTTTCTGCCATTCTGATTAGTGAAAGAAAACAGTGAAAACTGTGTAATTCTCACTTATAGTTAGCTTCTGTTTCTTGAAAACAGACTAGAATCTGTCACCTGTGCTTCAGATTTTCAGTGGAACTTCTGTATTGAGAAGATCATCTTTAAATCCCAATAAGTATCATAATATACTGAAAAATACATGGACAATGCATACAATCAGACATGTTTTCCTCTTCCTACACTCTCCTCTTGGACAGAGTTTTGGTGCACTGGTGTATGGAACACACAACAGAGATTGGGAGGACAGATAGGAAACTATGGAAACTTGGCCTTGCAGTTGCTGTTTTTAGTGTTGCCCAAACCTTCCCTTGTGAGGAAAGAAATTTCTTGCACATGAATTTGTGACTGCAGCGTTATCTAAAAAGAAGATAAGTTAGAAGTACTTCCAGGAATGTAATTTCTTAGACATGACAAGAAACAGTGAGATTGGAGTAAAAAAAGGAACAGGTAAACCAGTAGATCTCATGGCATTTAGCAGTGCAAAAGAATTATGCTCAAAATCAGGAAGCAACCTGTACCCAAACCTCAGTCATTAGGTTCCAAGTCCCATCTCCATGCACTCAACTGCGGTTTATAGGAATGGATCATCTATAAAGTTATGAGTAAAAACTCTGCGCTATTAATATCTGGGTTGCTAGGTTTTTTTACTAAATATAGCTTATACTGGCTGGAATTGACAGAGGAAAGGAGGAGAGGAGAGGAGAGAGGAGAGGAGAGGAGAGAGAGGAGAGGAGAGGAGAGGAGAGAGAGGAGAGGAGAGAGAGGAGAGGAGAGGAGAGGAGAGGAGAGGAGAGGGAGGGGGAGGAGAGGGAGGAGAGGAGAGGAGGAGGAGAGGAGAGGAGGAGGAGAGGAGAGGAGAGGAGAGGAGAGAGAGAATTTTCCTGCATCAATAGAAGTATTTTTTAGTTTGAATTCATGTGTGGATTGTTGTTTTAGTGCATGTCCCAATAAGATAAGCAGTGGATAGACATTGGCCTAAAGTAACATTTTTTAAAATGCATGTATGTCAAAGATTTCATAACAAACTGCACGGAGCACATGTACCTTACTCCTTAATGCCCTTGAGCAGCACAATTCAGAGGTAAAGCCACTGAGAGAACTGAAAAAATATTTTAACAAATCTCACATTGCTTGTATTAAGAAGAAATCCCTTGTTCAAAACTGAGGGTACCATTTTCACATGTAAGATTTTTCTTCTGTCTTCTAAATTCTGAAACAAGAAATCATTTCTCTATTAGTAAAATAAAAATAAATCTGTCAAAACAAGGGCAGAGAAGGAAAAGAAAATTTTTTTCTTCTTTAATTGACAGGTCTCTAACAGTCATTTTCTGCTTCATTTACCTGTGACTGAAGTATAACAAAACATCATAAAGGTTTTTCAGTGACCTGTGAAAACAGGACTGTGGAGTTCAATAGTCACAGCATTTCAGGATCATGTAATATGCTGTCAGCCAACAGAGCAATGTCATAAGGGGACATTGCCTTTATTCTTATGGAATATATAGCAACTGGGATAATTCCTCCTTACAATGGTTTCGTTTTCCATGACTGTTTAGACCCTGGAAAAGATATCTGGTAGAAACATTACATTAGCTTCCTTTTATAATACTCCTGTACAAAATTAAAAAAACCTGAACATTTTTTCATTAGGAAGTCAGTCCATGAATAATAGTCCATAGGTTCATATTTATATACACACAAGTTAGTAAATAATACTAAAAGGAAAAGTGCAATATGAAGATTTTAGAAAACTCTAAATTTTGGCCTTGCCTTCTGCATCTTAGTATAAAGGGCTTTTGTGAGTTTTGCTTGGTTTTTTGGGAACTAATTTTAAATTAACAGAAAAAAAGAGAAATTGTGCATTAGAAAGTTTTCCCCATAAGAAAGAAAAATCGTAATGCCAAGAGGGATTCGTAAGAAGATTCAGTTTGGTTTGGGACTGGATGTTTATTCTTTTTGTTTGGTTATTTTTTTCCTTTCTCTATAGGATTTTTTCTCTAAGATATGAGCCATATAAGTTCAAAACTACACCACCTAGACCCCAAAATACAGAAATGTCCTTAAATAATCAGTGTTGTGAGCACTGGTTAGTTGTTACGGTAGGAACTGCAGAACTCAGTGTATGGACAATTCATTTTAAAACACCCCTCTCATTTGAAGTGGTTTAAACACTCCTGTCCTCCCCTCTTCCAAATTTCCAAGAAACGAAAGAGCACGTGCATTCTTTGGAATTAATTTTTCACTGCTTTTGATGCTTTGTGGCTTAACATTTCCATGCATCTTTAAAACCCTCAGCCATAAATCTCACAGATTAAACACACCAAACCTACCAAAATCACTGTTCTGTGATTTTCTCCCTGCAGTCAGAGAATCTGCAGCTTCTCTAAAGCAAACACCCTACCTCAAGTATAAATTCTATATTTTTATTTGCTTGGAATAATCTGCCCAACACATTGCTAATGTGTCAGTGAAGGGACATGTCATGTTCCTGCTGTTTTGCAAGTCCACAGCAGTAAAAAAATACAGAGTATATGTGAAGTCTCTTAAATTGTTTATGCACCATCAGGGCAAAACTGCTCTCCCTGCTGTTCTCAACACTTCATTGGCTCTCTCCCTTTCCACCTTGCACCAGGATGTGTTTACTGAAAATGTTCCCTGCTCCTGATCAGCTCTGCTACAAGAGCAGAAAGGCAGTCACCTGAGCCCTCTGGTTATTGAAATAAAAGAGGGCTGGGGATTGATCTTCCTCAAGGCCAGTGGCTCCAGCTGTCTTTCCAACTCCCCGACAAGCACTTCCCTTGGGAGAAGCATCTTGTGCAGATCAGGCTGCAGCTGGGGAGAGAGGAGACGGAGCTGGGGAGGTTGGGGGGAAACAGGAATAGGGTGCCTGCAAGAACACAGCCTTCATGGCTTTTTCCTACTACTTTGTTGCTAGCTCATTGTGAATGTTTAGGTGGAGAAGTAACCACAATTCTTATAAAAAGATTGTAATGATAAAATGTGTCTGAAAATGGTCATCTGGAATCATACAGAGGACAGACATTACCATTGAGAACCTTTAATTTCTAGCACTGGAATTCTAAATTGACAATCTTTTCCCTAGAGAATGCAGTTGTATGTGGTTTTGTTTTTTTAAAATCCTCAGATACCAGAGAGGGGGAAGTGCAAAGAAATCTGATGGACAAGAAAAATTATTGCAGCAGAGAATTTAGCTATAGTTACTACACAGTGCAGTAAGGAGTGACATCACTGACATCTCTTTTTCTAATATATTGAATTAGACATTGTGATATCTAACTGTGATATATGACTATATGTATAGCATAAATATAATGTATACAAGTAAGTATAATGTATAAAAAGACTTATTAAATAAGTGTTTAAAATACTTCATAAGATTTAAGTATTACTATGAAATTTTATTTATTTTGTTTATATGATTAAATCAGCTACTTTTTTCATAGTTTTGGAGAACTGCCTACCTTCATAGCCCATTAGATTTTTCAGGTTGCATCTGCCAGAATAATTGTTCATAGAAAATTAAAAATAAACAAATCAGCTTCTTTTACCTTCTTTCAAAGCCACCTGAGTCCAGTTGTTTGACAAGCTGACTCCAATGCAAAGTGGCTTTTTGTGGATTTTAAGAATGACTGTGAAAAAAAAGTAATGGGAAAAAGGAATTCTAACCAAAAGTTAATAGAGCAAGGAGATGTCATCTGAAGGAATATAGCTGCTTCTAGTAAAAAAATAAAATACTGAAAGTTGAATTATGCTTATAAATCAAATGCAGAGAAAAACAGTTTCTCCATTCCCAGAAATGACCTGACTATGATCTGGGTATATAAGTCCCTCAGGCTTGTGTACCAAAACTTCAAACTGGTTTAACATCTTCCTGTCTAACTTCAGAAGTTTTGATGGAACTGTAAAGCAGGTTCAGTTATGCAATCCTTCCCTATGTGTCACAAACTGTAACATTTTTGGATTTATATCTTCACCTTCTATGCATGATTTTAAATTATCCTGTTACCCTGAAGAAATAAACCATGCAATTGGTAAGATCAAATTGTTATGAAAAGCCATTTATAAGCACAATATAAGAGTTATTGTATAGCTTGCACTGATTTTCACATCTGAGCAATTCAAATCTTGAGGAATGTATTTCTCATCTCTATGGGCTATTGGTTTTATGCTTTCTTTTCTAAAGTTTTGATTTAATAAGCAAGGTTGCTGAATTCAGTTATTGGAGATTGGTAATTCAGAAATAACACTTTTCTTGACTGAAGGAGTTCTTGCTACACTATATAGTAATGCACACAGAAATCTCCTGTAAATTAAAAGTTACTACACAACACAGATGAACTGTATAGAATAATATGAATCCACTGTCAACCACCCGAATGGATAAGGGCCCTTCAGGAGCTATAAGAGATGTGACAAATTTTCTCAGTGATTACCAGTGATAGGACAAGGGGTAATGGGTGTAAATTGGAGCATAGGAGGTTCAAGTTGAATATTCGAAAAAATTTTTTTACTGTAAGGGTGACAGAGCCCTGGAACAGGCTGCCCAGGGAGGTTGTGGAGTCTCCTTCACTGGAGACATTCAAAACCCGCTTGGACACGTTCCTGCGCGATGTACTCTAGGTGGCCCTGCTCTGGCAGGGGGGGTTGGACTGGATGATCTTTCGAGGTCCCTTCCAACCCCTAGGATTCTATGATTCTATGATTCTATGATTCTATGAAAATACCACATCGGAAGAAAAATACAATCCCTTCTAACTTTGCATGCTCATTTTCAAGACTATGGATCTGCATACACTAATTTTTGCCTAATTTCATTTTTCCTGGCAGAAAACTTTTGACCTGACTTTTTTTCATGAAGGAAAACACACCTCCAATTTTGAAATGTGATTTAAATATTCCTTGGCCGTTCAAAGCACATCATTGTAAATTATGCTAAATAAATAGCTACCAGTGCTTGCTGCAAAAGTCCCCCCTTGTCAAGAGTATGTCAATTTATATTCCTTAAGATCCTTCAGTTGTTCCTTTTTTTTTGTTTTAATTACAATTACTACCATGCAGTCTAGACATAAATCAAGACCCTGTTGTAAAAAAAAGACTGTGAGGAAAAAACAGAGCAAAAGAAAGCATACAAGCTGAGCACAATAAAAGAACAGAGAGAGGCAGTTGTTCAAGGAGTGAACCAGAAATTGAAAAGCATAATAGGCAATAGAAATATATATCAAGTGATCATCACAGATGATGACAATTTTGTTGTATCTTTGTGGCTATCACTGAAGCAGATTTGAAAGAGGTTTACTGAAGAATACCTGTAATAAGAATCAGGGGCAGACCAATGAAAAAAGTAGGTTGTGAACCAGCTGAATGTTTGAAGTGACCTGATGAGAGGAATGAATAAGCTGTAAAGGTAATCGAAAGCTTATGTTTATTTTAATATAAAGTGGGATACAATGGAGGACTGCAAAGAGAAACTAAAAAAGAAAAAAAAAAAAAAGGCAAACCAAAACAAGGAAAATCTTTACAGCATTCTGGAAACATTAGCAACAGCCCTGAACAAAAGAAAGATGGAATTGGTCAAGGCCAGAAAAGGATGACACATGACACTGGAAGCCTGAATGCAGAAAAAGGTGTATATTTGAAATAATGTAGAATTAATGTATAATTCTTGGCCATAACCTGGAGGAAATTCCAAATAGAGACTGATGTCTGCAGTTCATATAAGACCTTCAGAAAGAAAAGATAGTGCTGCTGTTCAAAATGCCACAGAAAAAGGTAATAGAGCAATATTTTGCAGGTAAACTCAAGAACAGGTTAACTTGGAGGTAACAGAGAAACAAGGCTTTTAGCCTGAGAAAAAGAAAACAGGATTGGTATTGACAGTAAATTACATACCTTCCCAGTAGAAAAAATAATAAATTAGATTGCTGTAGGATGTGATTATCCTGAGGTGTGGCATAGTAGAAGAAGGGAACGGACCAGGAGAGACCCTAGAGGGCCTTCAGGTAAAACCAGTATATTGGAAGGGAAATAGAGAAGCAGAGAATAAGAAAAGAAGAGGCCTGGGAGCAGAGATTGAAAAGATTTCAAGAAGAAAAAGATAGAGGTGCTGAAAGTGAGGGGAAGGTAAAAATAAAGTCCTGACAGTGTAATTTAGCTCTGAAAAATCATTCTTATGAGGCCTCTTGCATTAGACTGGGATTAGAGGTTACAGGAAGGGGTTGGCAAATACCTCAGGATGGCATTTGCAAAGCATATCTTCTGTGATCTTCACTGGTAACATGAAGTGAGGTTCAGCTACTCAAAAATTAGACATCTAAGTGTGAATGACCTTAGGCTATCTTTGTAGCTAATTGATCTGTTTTACCTTAAAAGATGATGATTCAAACCTGGAAGGAGCTTCAATTATATGCAATAATATGCAGTTATAGGCACAAATTAAGGCAGGAATACTATCACAAAGACCTGTGTATATCTGGCTGCAGGTCATTGTGCTTTCCTTTTTTGTGCTCTTCCACGAGCACATGACTTTGACTCGTGTGTCTATGGGAAGAGGATCAAGGACTCAATTTCTTTACATCATTAGAAATGTTTTTTCCCCAGCAGTTTAATCACGTAACTTCCTCATTTGTTTGAATATCTTTGGTCCACCTCTCTAGAAACCTTTCCTAATATTTTTTACCTGGCTAGCCTTTTTGTGTAGGTATATTATATCTAGAGATTTTGGGGCAGACAAACGAAAAATGTTTAAATCCTAAAAATAAATCATCATCACCACCATCTAGATATAAGAATATCTATATTAAGCAAATATAATTTTTGTCACTTATTTTAAAAAATATACCTGATCAGGGAATGCTACAAAATTCACTCAAGGCTGCTTTGGATTCATTGATCTGATCTGTTTTGTGTGCCCAAAGCACTCTTGCTATACCCAGCACACAGAACAGTAGCTCTTGCACTACCTGCACATTTCATATTAATTTACAGTCTTTTTTACACGTTATTTTTTTCATTACATTACATTTTTGTACAGGACTGCAATACTTTTACTAGCACAGCACAAGTCTGACACCTGATTGCCACCATACCAGCACCAGTCCAATGTGCAAATCATCAACTTCTGTTCCCAACTGAAAATGTTACACCTGCCCAGCTTTTATCCCTGCCTGATGCAAAAGATGCATCTCTACAAAAACAAAGAAAAAGCCTGGTCATTGCTCTTATTGGAAATGAAGGGCTAAGCTTCAGTGTTGCTATTCCTGGTTCTGCTTGAGCCACCACATGAATGAGAAACCAGTCAAATATTTGTTGCTTTTTATAAAGTAGAGGTTTGGGGAGGTTTTTTTTTTTTGGTTGGTTGTTTTGGTTTGGTTTGGTTTTTTCCTTTTGGTCTATTTGTTTAGTTTGGTTTGGTTTTGAGTGTTTTGGTTTTGTTATGTTTTGTTTTGTTTTTATTGCAGTAAGTTTCTGTTCTAACGATTTTTGTTATGTCTTAATACATTCCTAGGATTTTTTTATATACAAGATCTTCATCCAGGCATCTTCTAATTTCTTGGCTTAGTCATTCTAGAATTTTGAAAACTAAAACAAACAAAAAAATCAGTTTACTTCTAGATGTGACAGTTAGCATATATGGTTGAAGCTATTGGGTTTGATGAATAAGAAAACATTGCCCTTGTATTTTTCCAAAACCTGTCATCGTATTTAGTGGGAAAGTGAATTGTGTCAATCTACAAAAACTTAACAGCAGTGGCAGGTTACACTGTTGCAACTACTCATTGATATTACTTTATGTTATATAGAGTTTGAAAGAACATTGCTTCTAAGGAAGTTTTCAGAGGACAAGTACTTTGAAGTGTGAATGCTGTCAAACCATATCTGAGATACATCCAGAAACCTCTGATTGAACTATGCAGTCTTTAAAGTTTGTTTCTCATCCTGACTGCATCCTTTGGCAAAGATCTAGAGAGATTAAGTTTTTGGATCTTAAACGTGAGACTACTTCCTAAATTACACATCTGTCTGATACAAATATTACTTTTTATTACTATTTCCTGCTTTCTGGGAAAAAAAACCTAAATCAGTTTTTAAAGCATGGCATTTGGTTTTTTACTGTTTCTGGCTTCTCAGAGTTCAGATAACTAATTCTACTTCTGGACTTTTTAAGCTAAGTTTAAATGTATTTTTTTCTTGCAGCAATATAATAAAAGTTTCAGATTTTATCTCTTGTTTCTAGAAATACACTTTCTATGTCCTCCTGTTCTTGTTGCATTTTGTTAACAGAAAATTAGCTGATGGACATTTATTATCATTTAGTCTTTTTCAAGGGCAAAACAAAGGTTGTGAAAGTGTTTGGGTACACTAAAAGCACAAAGGCATTTTAAACTTATTTGCCAGACTCAGTAGGGATGTGAATAAAAATGAAATAGGTAAAAAGCCTGTTTGTTACTTTGCTCATAATAAGTGTAGTCTACACTTCTTGCAGAGGGTAATAGCACATCCACTAGTAGATAAAGAGAACCAGAACCTTCCCACCCCCAAAATTCTCTATGTATTTGTTTAACTATGGTTTGGGGTTTTATTGAGTGACAATTTTATGTATAAATATGGTACAAAGGGTACATCTGCACTATTTTTGGAGCAGATGTTGGCAACAACCATGGCGGACGGGGCACCTACACATTGGCAAGCTATCAGCTTTCTCTTGTAAAAGGAAGACAGAATAAAAACACATTGCACATGGCTTTATGTTGTATTTGTAAGATTGATATGCTCCACTGTGAGTGAAGGACTAACAAATTTTCCACAGCTGACTATAACTGAAATTTGGAATACTTTCTAAAATATTGTAATGGCTATCTAAAAAATTGTAATGTCAGAGAAAGGAAACCAAGCATGTGAACCAAGCATTGTGGGAAGGAAATATTTTCCTTTTATGCCTTTGATTTCTATAAACTAATCTTTGATTAATCTCAGCCTCACTGTACCATATATACAATGTGTATGTACACACAAACCTTTCTGCTTGAGGAACATTCAAGAAGAGCTTCATGCAGCAAGTTTCTTGTTCAGAGGACAAAAGCACAGAAAACTTAACCATTGGATTAGAGCGTCCACAAAAACAGGGAAACCTAGTAGGTAAGCAATAAAAAAGGTCTTGAATATACTGAATGTCTCCCTGTTTGCATAGTCATCTGAAGTGACTGCTGACTGGCAGGATTAAGTAGTAGGACATTCTACATTAATTTAATACAGTCACAAGATGGTGATTTTTTTGGTCCATACATTAAAGGACACTGCTAATATGAAATAGAGTTACTGGCTAGCAGTTACCTCACTCTATTTTCTAAAATCTTGTAAGTTTTAACCAAAATTTCAGTGGTGTCAGTGTCTCACACCTCTGGAGAAAAGATACTTATGCCAGCATATAAAGATGACTTCATCTATGTTTGCCCACTAAAACATGAAACACTGTTAACTCAAATGTTGAGTCAGCTTCTCTCATGCATTTCTACAATCCACCTACATGTTCATGAAGACAAAAAGCTCCCAGGGAAAGATTCTTAGGGCTATATTTTTTGTGGGGGTGTGCCGGTAAGAAATGTGCAGTTTGACCTCTGAAGTCCTAGTGGTTCACATATATGAGCACAGCACAACAGTGAATGGAGGTCCTAAGTGCTCCTTTACATCTGTCCTGAGGGACAATCAACTCTACAGTAAAAATGAGGACCTTTATTTGGTAAATACCAGGACATCCATTCTTCCAAGTTATAAATTAAAAAGTGACAACGAAAATGAGATGGTGGGTTTCAACTGGTAATACTGATTTGTAAAGACCAGAAGTATTTTTAACCTGCCTTGACCTGTTTATTTTCTTCTGCTGTTGCTGGATAGCACATATGACACGACATGTTCTTTCTTCCTAGGTTTTCATCCTGGGATGAACTACTGCTCTCTGACTTTCCTCCCTCACATCATCTGAACACCAGGCCACATCTTGGTTTCACACATTCAGTGTTGCACAGCAATTTGTTTTGCTGACATTATTTTATTTATGCAGCCTTTTTCCATTAAAATGTTGCCCTCAATTACTTAAAAGATACCCATATTTCACCTGTCAGGTGCCAGCCTCTCAGCAGATGCCATCTTGCCCCATCACTAATGATGATTATACCAGAGGTCATTGTCAGAGGGTTACCATCATTTCACTGACACGATAGAAAATGCTCATAAAAGTTCTTCATTTATGCATTATGAATTTCCTTCTTATCTCACGAGTAATCCCACAGCACATTTGTGAAAGGGAAGCATCAATAAATTTGTTGACGACAATGCTAATTTCTCATCATCAGCAGGGATTTCAGGCTGTGAATGCTCTCGTGGCAATGCATTTTTGCAGAATGTGATATTTCACCCCTGCGATTCAGCAGGTGGCCTCATTTTCGTTCTAATCATACAGTATCAGTATCTATTCAATTTTTATCCTGAATCATATCTGTTCAGGCTCTTGTCCTTATCTGACCTTGATAAACTGATTGCATTTGTGAAGCTTGCAATTTGCTCTTCAGACTCTTTTTCAGATGAGTTATTGGTAGAGCAGTTGGATATACTTGGTTAATCTTCCTGTGCCTTTGGGCAAGAAATCATCTCTGCTGAAAGCTCCTGTGATGAAACTTAGAAAATGTTCTGCTTTACTAGGGGAGGGAGAAAAGGCAGGGATTGGGGGATCTTTCAATGTCCTACAATTCATTTTTCTTTTGTGGCATTGTTGTTTCTTCCAAAGACTTTAGAGTATATTGTTCCCTCCTGAATAGCAGCTTACAGGAATATGTATGGTAGATTCTTTACAAGATTTTTCTGTCCCCAAGGGAAAGAGACTGCAGCTTGCTGATCATAATATTTATTCAAGCTAGTGCTGAAAAAATTTCTCTCTGTTGCAACTCTAGGTGATAAACATAATGTTTAACTATGCTAAAAGCTATCTTCCACACCTGACATTATAAATTCTTGTTTCTTATCTCTGTTTAGCTTTAGATTTTTCTCATTAAATCTATAAAAATTATTGGCACTAGGTTTTCACTGCACATTATAGTGATATAATTACACATTATAGTTATAAAATAACTATAGCACATTATAGTTATAAAATCTAGAAAAACAGAAAAAGGGATGAAAATACCAAACTTTCTAGCAGCTTCACCAAAATGATAACAGAGGCCAGTGATAAATGGGCACAGGACAAAATCCAAACATCCTAGGAAACTATTGTAACCAGACTGTGATTTGATCTCTCCTACATTTTGGCAAGGCTTGTTTAGATTTACAATGAAAAGTATTCTTAGCTGGTAAATGAGTCAAACTCTTTTCTTTGTTTTGTCACTCAGGAGCTAAGACTCATAGATAAGGAATTAAAGGTCTCTTTAAAAACCTTAACCAGAGTTTAAGAATTATGGGCATCTTTGAACATCACCCTGGATACGGAGAACTCTCACTACGGTGCTACAAAGGACTCCTGGTTGACCAAATAAAGTTGACTGTTACTGTGGATTCACTGGGCATCTGGGAAAAAGAACACAAATAATTTGTATTCACATGTTAGGGAACTGCAGAAAAACAACCTGCATCACCACCAACTAAAAGAATGAAAAATAAGCACTGTTTAACAAACAGTTCTTTCAGCAGTCTCCCTCAGAATTAATACAGAAGTAGAATTAACAACAGGAGAGCAGAGGAGGTGCTGCCAAGCTGGAATTATTTGCTAACAGACCTGACACAGAGCTGAGTAGTGAATGAGGAAGACAGGACTGTCTTCAAAATAGACTCTTTCAACTTTTGAAAGAAAAGTGCTAAAAAGAGAAAAAAGTAGACAATTAACCAACCGATGGCAGTGACATCCTTCTGCCATGCTGCAAGTCTGCTACACTGTGTCAAAAATGTAGTAAGAATGTGGTATTTGAGATAGATGAGTGATTCCTACCCACCACATGGAAAAATGCTACAGATAAGAAGCCCCATCTCTGGAAGTATCACCAGTGTCTTATTACAACTCATTATTTTGCATTACTATTACATAATCATAATTTTAATTATGCATACAATACTGCTTTAAGGGAAAAAGAGCCCTACACTGGAACAGGAAAACTTAGGAATTTCAACTGCAAAGTTCATCTTTAGCAGGTAGCAGCCTGATGCCTCCTCTGCGTGGAAGCTCTTCCAGTTTCAGTCACTGTAGCTGTCACCATTATTTCAGAAGCACGACGTTACTATTTATGAGCAACTACAGATCTTGGTCTCCATTGTGCTGGGTGTTGCATTATTATTGCTTGACTTTCAGCAGCAATTACCCTAAAGAAGGTTAACATGGCTGGGCTCACAGGGCTATCAGAATATGAAGGAAGATGCAAAAGGTAAACAAAGCAGTAACTGAAGTGGAAAGGAGGCTCTGGTTTCAAAGGGAAAAGATCACTGGACAGCTTAGCTAGGTGAAATGCAACAAGTTACGTTTATTTCTCAAGGATACTTGATTTATATAGTAAATCAAGTAATGATGCACATAAATATTTATAAGCCTTTTCCCCATATTGGTATAAAACTCCCATATATATATATATATATATAATTTACATGCTTTTGTCTCTGAACTCCCAAATATGTCACTGGTTTTCCTGAAAATATTTTCAAGAAAGTTTCTGGCTGCTCTTTATTTGATGATTTGATTAATTGATTTAAAAGATTGTATTAACACTTGAAAACATTTTAACTCAATAAACTCAAAGACTGCTTTAAGATGACTGGTTACCTGCTCATACACAAGAGGTAGCACTTCTTTTCTTTGGGCGTAACTATTCCTAACAGATGTATTTAATAAATTGTAGATTGCTGGGGAAAAGCAGCAGGGCAACAGTAAGAAAAGTTACCAGTTCTGTCATTTGGTCAATGACACAAAGTACAAAATTAAAAGCAATAAAATCCTGTAGCTTTTGCTTCTAAGCTTTCCCACAAAATACTAGGAAAATACCCAAGGCACCTTGCTTATCATATGGTACCCAGGGTACCATATGGCCAGCTTTTCCTTCATCAGTTTTGCTCTGATTCTCAACAAGTTTACAGCCAAGCACAGTGAAGAAACGGGAAGGAAAAGCGTGGAGATCTTAGTTAGCATGAAAGCAAGATGAAAAATGAAGCATTAGAACAGCCAAAATAGATAACAAGAAGGTCTGTTGAATGTCTGGCTCTCTGCTTGCCAAAAGATGTAGAAGCCTTAATTATGATTTGTGGAGTCATTAATTCTTTTTAGGCATGAAAGTTAATGGAATAATGATTTTTAATCGCTGTGGGATGATTCCTGATGTGCCTAAACAAAAAATGGCCCTGATGATATATAATGCATAAAGAACATTTCAAGAAAAGGAGTCTCACCGAAATGAAAGGATACATAAGGACTAAGTGTTCACAGAGAGCCTTTTACAGGTTGAGTTTAGGGAGCTCTCAGGAGCTCACACTCCCAGAATCACAACCAAAGTAAGTGCAGCTGAAAGCAAGGGCCACTTTTCCTTCTGCCTGCTTTACATGAAAATAAAAATGATTTGTACAGATTCTTTTGACACTCTTTCTCCTTAGTAGCTGCCCTGAGAAGTGGGATTGTTGCAGGGCTTTCTGTGGTGCAGACAAAGCCCGTGTCCACAGGGGCAGCCTCTGCTTGGCTGCAGAGTGCCTTTGGATGGAGGGGCACCAGCAGTAACTTGCTGGAGAAGTTCTGCTGGCATTGATTCATTTCAGTGTTTCATCTCATGTTATTTCTCTTTGCATTCAATTAAAGTAATTGTAGCTATTTAAAAAAACATGTTGGTTTTATTTGGATGCAAGACATAACATTTTCCAAAATGAGATATGATTAAAACATATGAGACAGCTAGGCAGATTTGTACAGAACAGCTCTACAGCCATCTTATATTTCTCAGTGTTATAAAATATAAATCTCAGCTGAGTCCTCTTTTTTTAATTCCTGTTTTTGTATGTTGCCCATGGAGCTTGTGACATATATATCACTTTTTACTGTTTGCTTCTGTAGTTTTAATTCCATTCTCCCCTACGTCTGTCCTTTCCCTCCAAACCCTTTTCGGTTTGCTTTATGGATCAAAACAGCCTGCTTCACACAAAAATATTTGTCTGCTGTTCCTAGAGTTCATTAAGCATTTATCTATTTGTTTCCCTCAAGTGCCAGACCATTGCTCCCCATTTCTGATGTCTCCAGTGTAGGAGGCAGTAACTGGGCTAGTCAACAGAAAGTTCGAGGCACTCTGCAACACCATTTGTTTTTCTTCTTGAACCATGTACTTCAGGCTGAGGCAGATGGCATAGGAAGAGAAGGAAGGATTTGCAAGGCTTCATTACAGCCCCCCTGATGCAGAATTAGTGCAAGCTGCACAGGGGCGGGCAAAACACTGGGATGGGCTCATGCCAAATCTTGGTCAACACAAGTGGATTCAAAGTCTCAGAGATGGATGTCAGCAAACTATGCCAAAATATAGCTAAAAGCTATGAAATATTGCCTTGAGAACTGAAGAGATATCTGTTATATCACTAATGATATTATTACTCAAGAGACAAATTTTTATTTTATTTTGAATATTTCCAAGGATGGAGATAACATCACCTCTCCGGGCAACCTGTTCCGGTGCCTGACCTTCCTCATGGGGAAAAAACCCAAACCCCTATTCTAGTGTCTAATAAGAATTTCTGGTGTTGCAAGTGGATTTTCTTGCCTCTTGTCTTACTATGCCCCTTTAAGAAGAGTTTGGCTCCCTCCTGCAAGCTCCCACTGAGTAGCATTAGGATACCCACAAAGCCCTCAACCACAGCTGAGTGAAACAGGCAAATAAAAATGTGAATAAAATATTTATGCATTGTTATGCACTCATGGATTAAAAAAGTGATCATCTGGAAAACTACTCTTCCTAGTATGCCCAGTGCAGAGAATATATGACCCTGAGCATTTTCAAAATCATATTTGTCCTTTAAGTGAAATGGATTTCAATTTCTATTCATGAAGAAGAAAATCTTCAAAAATAAGTGGAAATTGTTTGCTGTCTACTAGTCTTGTAGACTCAATCATGCTTCTACGTGCAGTCACTTTACTCCTATTCATGGTTTTGCTTTATTTGAGGATAAATCACAATAGTAAAATGAAAAATTATCTATTTTTATTTATTGGCATTCTGAAACATATCTGAGTAGTGATATTTCCTGGACACATGTAAATCAGCACTGACATGATATGACCATCATATAAAGCCTATGATGAATACTGAATTATTCTGGGTTTATATACAATATATATATTATAGTGGACATTCTATAGTTGTTCTCCATGAGTTAAGACTTTCAAATGAAAGTTTGCAAATAACAGTAGCCTTTGAGGAAGGCTCCTTAATCTTCACTCACACAGCTGTACTATTATTTTACCTTTCTATTGTTTGCTATGTATGCATGCTCGTTGTTGCCTGTCACACAAGACTGCATAAACATTAGTAAGACTAAATTATTTTGTAGATAGGTTCTTACAGAAGTAATGTTACAGCTTAATGACAGCAGTTATAGAAGTCTCCCTGTTGGGTTTCTTTGAAATCTGCTACTCAGCTCCTTAGACATTATTTGTAAACAAACCACTCTTACTCTCTTACATGGAAAGGTGCACCAGTTAGTAACTTGTAATTGGAGAGTGAATTGGCTTTTTAGTACAGCAACTGCAACTGCTTTTGATTTACAAAATTATTTTGTGCATGTGTGAAGCTGTTAAGGATAATTTTATTTTTTTTTGTCCGAAGCAGATTAGTGTCCTCTGCATTTTTTTCTCGATACTCAGGTGAAGTTAAACCTGCCAGGTCATCAAGAGAAATCTTCTCTGTCCATACACATCTGTGAAGGAAACGATCCATGTCTTTAAGGCTGTTCTCTTTCTCTCTCTGCTCTAACTGCTGCTCACTGAGTGCCTGAGATGCAATGAGAGCAAGGAGAAGATCGATTCTATTAACGCCAAGAGAGGCAAACAGAACAGGAAAGCTTTCTCAAACCTTTTATCAGAGCTATGATATAGAGAATACAATGGGGAATCAACACCAGTCCTTGTGGAACTGCATATATAAGCACTAACTAGTGACTGTCCAAGTTAAAAAAAGACACTTTTTCAATATTTTATATCTATAGAGGATGATATATATGAGACCTGAAATAAATCTAACAATTTCCCTGGCTGCTGCTATGCCTTCCTCTCACACAAGCTCTCCTTTTCATGGGTTAATTGTTTCAGAGTGGGGCACAGCTACCTCTGTGATGCTCCTGGACCTGCAGGTAACTCAGATGAGGCCAGCTTGCTGGTCTCTGCTTCAGGCTTCATTGCATGATACAGACTTATTATCTGTTTTTATTCTTCCTTGCCCAGAGAATCAGTTCAGACAATTTACAGGGTAGTCACAATCCGAGAGCGCATTTACAATACATGAGAAAAGATATTTTAACTTTGACATATGGGAACTGTAATCACAACTCACTCCTACGGGAATATGATGGACTACCTAGGAAGATGAAATAAAACAGTGAAACTATTTAAGGCATATCATTAGGTGACACTGCCACATCTGAGGTGGAAGAACAAGATGGCAGCTAAAGTGAATCTGGATTCCCTGTTCTCACTTTTTTCCCTTCCTTGGCTTAATAAAAAAGGCATAGCAGCAGAATTTGGCATCTCTGTGCACTGCAGAGACTCTCTGCTGACTGATTTCTTTGTTCAGTGCAAGAGAACAGAGAAAAGCAGTGAATGATGATATTTGATTCCTATTCATGTCCTATATGGCTCAGTATCTCTCACCTTTTGACCTGACCGATCCATGCCTGTTAAGAAAATCCTAGAGTCAGTAATGAGAACTGCCAATTTGTTTTCTGCAAAGTCAAGCTCAGAAACAAATCCTACTCCTTGTTTTTTAAAGCCCTAGAAAAAAATATCCCTTCACTCTATTTTGACCCCAGGCCACATCTGATCTGGAGAGAATAATTACAAGTTAGGATAAGTACAAGAGCCCTTGAGGATTCTTGAACCAAGGAGTCTACAAATAGCCCCAAATAGGAATACTCTTGTTAGAGTATTTAAAATTATTGAGAGAATTGCTGATTCAGTGATATGGTCAGTTATGAATTTAAATGCTACAGTTTAAAGCCAAACTTGCAGCTGCATGCTTTCTTTTTTGAGGGATATTTCTTCCTTTATGGGTAGAATAGTGTAATAGATATCTTCTAAAAATAGAATATATGTTTTGCCTGCAATGGTTACATATTTTCATGCACTGGGGCACAGGGGTTGAGGAAGAAAATCTGTGAATTATCCTGCCCTGAGGTCTGTTATCCTTTTGGAGTAGGTGTTGAGAGAAAGAATCTGTAATAAGCAATTTCAAAGCAGAGGTCAAAGTCTGTAGAAGCTGTATCCTCACTTCTTCCATGGTAGAACTCGTGCCTGTCATGTCACCCATGGATCCATGAGGTTTTAGCCTCTGTACAGGTATCCTCCAGTATAACACTTCCAGCATTTTTAAAGATTTTAGATCAGTTCATCTGTAACAGTTAAGGTCTGACTTTCTTTTTTGTTTTACTAATCTAGAAGCAAAAAGCAAAATATTCAAATATTGCGAGGAAAAAGATTTTTCGAAGTCTGCAGATAAGAGAAGAAGTGGCATAAGGAGGAATTTGATTAATTTCAAGCATCTCAGTGAAGCTGAGATAATCAAGTATAGAGTAGAGGATTAATGTTTGAGATAGACAAGGATGGAATAGAGGATTACTATTTTGTTTCACAATAAAGAACACATGATTTGATGATACCCATTAAAACAAATTTTTTTCCCCTTAAGAAATTAATGTAACATTTGAACTTTCTCACAATGAGAAAATTTTTCTCACAATGAGAACAGCCAGACATTGGAATAATCTCCACAGGGAGATGGTGGATTCCTCAGTACTGTTTACTTTGAAGACTCAGATTGACAAGGTTTTTGGCCATCTCATCTAAACACTATTCCTTCTTAGAAAGATTGAACCAGATGATCCTTGAGGTCCCTTCCAAGCTGGCTTTCTACGATTCTTTAAATAAGGATATATAAAAGCAGTGCAAATACTTCTTATCCTGGTGATTCTTAATATAAGAGCAAAACCGATGCTGAGACAAGAGACTGGTTGGAAAGTTTGTTTAAAAGCATCCTTATGGGCCTCAGACCAAACATTTGCTGGCCATATGACACCAGACATATAATGTACATATATGAGGTATTGATTATATTCCCAGATAACTGGTTTCTCAACACTGTTTTCAGAGCTGAAAAAGACTGAATCACAAAAAAAGCTAAAATTCAGCAGTTAACTTGCTGCATGTTTTATTTGTGGCAGAAGAAAGTTTCATAGTGGTACTCACTTCTCCAAACTGAAATACTGAGTACCAAAAAAATACTGGATTTATATCAATAGTTCCATTTTTCTGTGGTCCCTTTCCTCACTGAGGAATCAGAACTCCTTCAGACTGAAATATAAAGTACATGGATGAAACCTGAAAAATTAAGTACTTGAAACAGAAAGATTTGGTGTTTTTGCAAACCACCTGGCACTAATTTTAAATAAAATGAATGCTAAACAAACAAACAAACAAACAAAAAACCAACTCAAACAAAAGGAGTTTCTATGGTCCTAGAAATGTTTCAAGCCAATGATTTGAACCTCTGGCTAGGAAAGCTCATGATTGAACATGGGAGGATTAGGTTAAACAAACCTGTCTCTGGGGTACAGGGGAGTTGAACAGAGTCAAAATATTGCACACCTGAGCCACAACAAGGCTTACCAAAGAAATTCCTGGAGAAGTTCATATGCTAATACATAGACATAAAGCCAAAAATGAAGCATAAAACTTATGAAATCCATAATAAAGAGGAATACATATCTATTATTATCAGTATGTAGATTTCTGTTACCAAGTGCAACAACAGACTGCTTGCTTCTGTCCCTGAGCCCTCAGAAGCCTCCTCCAAGCAGAAATGAATGGTCCACAGGCAGCCAAGGGAATTAGGGACACTGAGGGGATCCAGCTAATCATGTTCAGCCTACTGAAAAGAACTGAGAGCAAACCCTATGTGACAGCAAAACTATCAGAGAAACTGTAGATAATTAAGGAAAAGAAAACTACCCCCTGAAAGAAAACCTCATGCTGAGGACTATCATAGCATCTATTTCTCAGCCTCCTCATGGCTTTTTTTATTTTCCTTTTTTTTCCTCATCAGGAAAGTGAATTGTCTACAGAAGTCTACAAAACAAAAACTTATTCTGAAAATAAAGTTTTAGTAAATACTCCTCTGTCTTTTTTCCCCAGACCTCTAAATATCCAATATATATAAATCAGCAGTGTGCTCACTACAAGTTTATATGTTTTGCATGTACTGACTGTAGGTTTTGAAGAGTTCTGTTCTGTATGCAAGAGCAAATATTGTTTCTCTTCACTACTGTGAGCTTTACCTTATTGTCTCCTGTCTTCCAAATAAAACTGAGCTAACAGGTATTGAACAGCAACAACAAAAAAATCCAAGCAGAAGAGCAATAGCTCCAAAATACTTTCATTAAAAATATGAAAAGCAAAAGACAAACCTACAGCAACAAGAAAACCACTTTCTCTTCCCAAATCCATTTACAATTACTCACTGTAGTGGTACCGTGGGACTCCAAAGAGAAAAAGATGTGGCCCATCCAAGCTTTACATTGAATTATTCTGTAGGGCAAAAAACTACTGCCTCATGAACTGACAAGAATTTAAATCAATCCTCTGGAATAAGACCTAAGGCAAGAGTTGTAAATTGTTTGCCATAACCCTAATACCTCTCTCCCAGCCTTTCTACTGTAGATATTGCTGATTGATTTCCTGTATTGCAGGTCAGTTAAGATTGTTGTGATATGAATTAATATTAACTGGTGACTAACATGTACATATATTTATCATAACCCACTAAATCACAGTTAACCCCTCCCCTTAGTTAGTTCTTGGAGGCTCCAAAAATATATATATATTTTTATGATAAATTATGAGCAGTGTACAAAAGTAATACTTTACTTTGTTTAATGTTGTTTTAATAGCATTGATTTATCTTTGTTTCTTAAGGAAATGTCAAGTTCAGTTGAAGATGATAACTCTTGGCTCTTATTGTAAGTACATCTTTTGTGCTCAATGTTGCTAACAAAACGTTAATCAGGCTTATTCCCTTCCCAGTGCTATTAGCTATTGCTTCAAAGCAGTGCTCCTAAGATTTAAAAACAGTTTTTGAACACTCGAGACCTCCCTGTGGCATAAGAAATTAAACTCATTTTTTCTTCTCCCTTTTCTCAGATTGCTTATTCCATCAGGAGTAATTTACTCTAATTAGAGGATGTGTGTTCTGGAATTGTAACTGTTTCTCCAGGACAAGTTTAATGATATTGTGTCACTAGTTGCTATGCCCCTATCAACTTTACAAGCAAACTTTAAAGCTGAAGAAATTAAACCTAGAAACACAGCATTTGTCAGACTGGATCAAACACCTGATCTATCACAGTGCCCTGCGTGCCACTGGCAATGGTCAAACACTTAATGTTCTTGAGTAAGACAAAATATGCCTAGATCACCCCAGGCAATAGTCTGCATAGGGGAGAGAAAATGCTTTCCTGACCTCCATAGGTGATGGATTCTCTCCCTGGAGTTGAAGATTTTATTAAGATTTTGCTTTCACTTCTTTAACTAGGGAGGTAATGAATACCAAGTCAAGATTACTTGTATGTAAAACAAGTATCCTTCTTTCCTACCGTGGCAAAAAGTATCTTGAAGTGGCTCATGCATAAAAGCTTGATTTCACAGGAATCAAAAGCAGCTCCTACCAATGATAGGAGCATCTGGGGCAAACTCTCACTGCATCTCCTGCAGCCTTTGGTGTGTCCTAGTCATCCCAGTCAGGTCTTCCAAAGGCTTTCTTGTTGTTTTAGCAGTGTAACACCCCCATTTCCCACTCAACAGTATAAATAAAACACATTCCCCACCCCTCATTTTCCATAGCTCTGACTGCTTTCATTATATGAAAGTTTTTTGGTTGGTGGGGTTTAGCTTTGGGTTTTGGTTTTTGTCTTTTTAATTTGTTTTAGCAATTTAAGAGATCCATACTACACGAGGATATTCTTTTATTTACATCTTTGTGAGGTGGCTGTTTCAATTACAGCTACAATTCCCTTCAAGTAACAGAACCAAAGATGCAGGATACAATGAAGAAAGAGAGTTACATTATTTGGTTCACATCATAATTATGACTTTTTAGATTTCTGGCCTTTTTTATTTTCTTATTTGAGAGGATCCTCTGTCAATTATTTTTAGATAAACTGTCACAAACAGCACAAATAATCTCAAACAGAATACTCCCACAAGAAAAGGTTTTCTTTAGAAAAATAGTTTTCTCCATTCTCCCCTCATGACTTAAAAAAAAAAAAAAAATAGGTTGTTTCAGTTATTTTCACCTAGGAGCATCATACTCTGTTTGGTTGAATTTCAGAGCAGACATGAGGGACACAGCTATCCACACCTGTATAGCTTTAGTTTTAATTGCCCAGTCATATTAATTAGGTAAAACAACTTACAGCACTGCTATTAAAAAAGGTCCTACTCATTGCCTACTTTCTCATCCAGAACATTAATCTATATGTTACTCAGTGCTGATCTCAGCTACATTATTGATTTTTCTCCAAGATGAAGATTCAAAACTGTCTTGTTCTCCTCTCTTTCAATTAAATAGTCTTCTTTCTTAAAACAATAACAACATTTTTTTTCTTTTTCTTCTCTGCCAAAAGTGTTTCACAGCAGGCTTTATGATCATATTAAAAAAATAAAATCAAAAGTAATTTTATTTTTGAGGTCACTTTTATTATTTCTCAAAAAATAAAAGAATTGAGGAATATAATAGAAAAATAAAATAAAAGACTGAGGAAAACCATGACCCCTTTAACCATTGTAAAATATTTTTTTCTTCGCTACATAAACTTAGCATAGTATTATACTTTACCTCTAAAAGGTCAGTTAGTAACCAATGATCAAAAGTGAAAAAATGTCTTTATTCTTCAGTTTTCCCTTGTTTCCTGAGCTTCTTAAATGTTGAGTTTGATTTCAAGGTTTGTGTTTCTAGCCTCTTTTCTCATGAAGCTTCTTAACCCAGAACCTAAAAAAACCCTTTGCTTTCAAAATAAGAGTTGACACCTCCCTATTTTCTTTTGAATAACACATATAAAGGTAGAAGGTTTAAATATTTGCTTAAGAAAATGCAAGACAGATTTTAAAGATGAAAGCATCTCAACAATTATTCCATACAAGAAAGATGTAATTATGGATGGTCCAGAAAAGACGGTGGCAGTGGAAAAGTCATCAATAGTGTATTTTTAAAGAAGAAAATAATATTTCAGAATGAAAAAGCACTTCACTGAAAGAGTTCAATTACTCCATAAAATCACTGGAACTGAGCAGCACATTAAGAATGCCAAGTATCTCTTTTCCTTATGACAAGAAAATGCATGTAACTTACTTTGATGGTTAATGGATCTTTTATGATACATCCTTGGTGCAGCCTGTTATATCACCTTCAAAAGTACACAAATTCACTTTCAAAATTTTGTGTAATGCCCTGGGTCTTGAAAAACTCATAACACATTCACTGCAGCTGCTCTAATTCTGAGATGAGTGAGCAAATAACTTGTAAATTATTGGATGAGGCTAGAACCATCTGAACTTTTTTATGGAGAAGTTATATTATGCATTAAAAAGCTCGAAACAGATGTTAGGCATTTCTCAGAATGTACAGAATGAAAGTCATTAGGCTTTATTTTACTTGAGTAACGTTGCTTATATACATTGAAGTATGTCACCTGAATGTACACCTGCATAGGTACCTAGACTCTGCATGAGGAATGAAAAGAATCTCCACACTGGTATTGCATTCAGTACATGAGCACTGCACTTTTGAAGCTATCAGTTTCAAGAATATAGCCCGAAAACTGGCACACTATATAAAATATAATGAAAGATGAAATGGATAAAGGAAAAAAAAAAGCATAGTCATAATTGTGATTATTGTATAAATGACAAATGCAAAGTGAGAACTAGAGCTTTCTGACTTAAAAAGCAGAACCTGCTCAAATTTTAACCAAGCAAAGCCCCAACACCCCCATCCATTTGCAGCTGCTGATAGTACATATTTGCTTTCTATATATCAGCTCAGAGAACACTCTGGAAAAAAAAAAAAGTTTCATACCAGCCCTGAGGAATAGGACTTGGGGATGTTGGTTGATGAGAAGCAAAATGTGAGCTGTCAATATGAGCTTGCAGCCCAGAAAGCCAACCATTTTCATCAAAAGAATCATCAAAAGAAGCATAGGTCAAGGGAGGTGATTCTCCCCCTCTACTCTGCTCTTGTGAGATCCCAGCTGGAATTCTGTGTCCAGCTGGGAGCCGCAGGGACATTGCAGGGACTCTTGGAATGAGTCCAGAGAATGGCTGCAAAGATGATGAGTGGGCTGGAGCACCTCTCCTATAAAGATGAGCTGTGAGAGTTGGGGCTGATCAGGATGAAGAAGAAAAGGCTCAGGGAGAACTTATAATGTCCTACCAGTAGCTGAAGTGGTCTACAGGAGAGCTGGGGAATGATTTCTTCTAAGGGTATGTAGTCATAGGACTGCATAGGCAAAGTTTTAACTTCAGTTTAAACTGGAAGAAGGTAAATTTAGGTTAGACATTAGGATAAATTTCTCTACTATGAGGATGTTGGGACACTGGCACAGGTTGCCCAGAGAAGTTATGGCTGCCTTATCCCTGGCAGTTTTCAAGGCCAGGTTGGATGGGGCTTTGAGCAACCTGGTCTGGTAGAAGGTGTCCCTGCCCATTCAGGGGGGTTGGAACTAGATTATCTTTAAGGTCCCTTCCAACCCAAAACATTCTGTGATTCCATGATTACATGGTTCTGTGATCTGTCTCTCTTAAAGGAATGCAAAGTCCCTTTGAGGAATCTGTTTATCGCTCTGCAAAAATTAACAGTCAACACCAGTATACAATAAGTACACAAAGATTGTACTTAAAATGAAAAAAATATTCTGGTAACATTTAAAAATAAACCATAAAAATCAAAACAAATTAAATTTAGCATTATTAGTATTGTTCTGTCTCTAATATTCCTTAATTCATTGCCAAAAGTAATTTTTTCTTTTGTTTTCCAAATAATTCCTTTTCTCACTATTTCCCATGAACAGTAGAACAGATTATATGAAAAGACAGTTAACTGTAAGCAGTGTGCTTCAACACTTAATTTAAGACCTCTACAAGACACGGAGTCCCAAAGGACTACTCTTTCCACCTCTGTTTATTAGACACCTATACTAGGATCAGCCAAATTGCTTTGGGAGTCATCATCTTGCTCTGATCACTGAGGCAGCAAGCATAGATAACTAGCATAACCTACTAAATGTCTAATTTCTAGATTATTACAGTTAAGTGAGATAAAGCCTGCCCTTTTTGGTAAAAGTTGTGTATTTTAAATAAAAATAAACATAGTGTCAGTCATAGACGTATTTCTGAGCATGTCAAATTTGCCAAGCACAGAGCTCAGACAGCACATTTTCCCTTACGCTGAATATGTTCTTATGGTTCAATGTTGAAAAGACCAACACCAAAGCATATAGGAACACTGTATCTATATAGCACATTTTAGCAGCTCGCTTTGAAAGTCACAAGGACCTTTAGGCAAGATGCAGGGGGCCACATCTTGAAAGTACTGTCTGTCCTTGGTGACCCCAGGACCACAATTACTGTCTTTCCTTTGCCTAGAAAAAAAGAGTGATTGCACACACATAACACACTCTTTAATAAGGAATGAACTCAATAGTGATGTGAATCACAAAACACAGCAACAAAGATAAAATTCACGAGTCCAATTTTGCAAACACTTAAAACACCCAATGTTTTTAAAATATAATACCCAATGAAGAAACACTCAGCATGTTTAATGTAATTCAGCTCACTTGGTGTCTCTGGATACTAGCTGGATGGAAAGCTGATCTAAGTTAGGTATAAGGTGTTTGTATTTCATGCTATAGCTCTGAACCAGGGAGGACATTAATTCACCTGGTGACTTTGGAGTAGGACTATAATAACTCATAAATATTATATATTCCATTATTTGCTTCTTTTGAAGGGGATTACCATATGAAAACCCACATATTGGCTGACTGTGGGAAAAATGAATCAGAGAATGCAAAAGAAACCAGTTTGTAAATTTGGGAGATTAAAGAAGGAAGAATATGAAGAGGTGACATTTCATGATTTGCTGAAGACAATTCCAACCCAGGCAGAAAGCAACAGCCCCACCTTTGTAGCCAATTCCCAACATTTGCCTTGAGCTGGCATCATAGGTGACATGACTGCAAAGCCACAGACTTATTCTGCCTGAAGAGAATCCTGCAGAAAAGCCCAGAAAAACAGGGATTTAATGTGGGTCTGCTCCTCTCCCTGGCAGGCAGTGCACCCTGAGGTGCATGAAGCAGCATCTGAGCTGGGGACTGCTGGCTTCAAGCAGCCAGGTTCAACACGGCCAAGTGCTGGGTCCTGCACTTTGGCCACAACAACCCCATGCAGCGCTACAGGCTGAGAGTGGCTGAGAGCAGCCAGACAGAAAGGGACCTGGGAGTGGATTGACAGGAAGCTGAACATGAGCCAGCAGTGTGCCCAGGTGGCCAAGAAGGCCAATGGCATCCTGGCCTGGATCAGGAACAGCGTGGCCAACAGGTCCAGGAAAGGGATTCTGTCCCTGTACTCAGTGCTGGTGAGGCCACACCTCAAGTCCTGTGTCCAGATCTGGGCCCCTCAGTTCAGGAAGGAGACTGAGCTGTTGGAGAAGGTCCAGAGAAGAGCAAGGAGGCTGTGAAGGGATCCAGAACAAGTCCTGTGAGGAAGGGCTGAGGGAGATGGGGGTGTTCAGTCTGGAGAAGAGGAGGCTCAAAGGAGACCTCATTACTCTCTACAACTCCCTGAAAGGAGGCTGGAGCTGGGGGGGGTTGGTCTCTTTTCCCAGGCAACTCTCAGCAAGACAAGAGGGCACGGTCTCAAGTTGTGCTGGGGGAGGTTCAGATTGGATATTAGAAAGAATTTCTTTACAGAGAGGGTGACCAGACATTGGAATGGGCTGCCCAGGGAAGTAGTGGATTCTCCATCCCTGGAGATATTTAAAAAGAGACTGGATGTGGCACTCAGTGCCATGGTCTGGTAACTGCAGCGGTAGTGGATCAAGGGTTGGACCAGATGATCTTAAAGGCCGTTTCCAACCCAGACGATTCTATGATTCTATAAGGGCTTCCTGAGGCACCCAGTGAGGGCTGCTGCTCACTGTGGAAGCACACCAGTGTTTACTGGGAGAGTGTGTACTTATAAAGATAAAGGAAGCCTCTACATACCCACAAGAATGATTTCTGTAGTTTCGTTATTGATTTAGGCACTATTTGCCTCTAACAACTTCTATACCTGCTTGGATATTTAATGCTTGCATTTGCACATGGCATAATCATTCCTCTTTCTCTTCTTTCAATATTCTTACCCTCCATGTAGATAAATTGTCACCAGCCTAGTAAGATTCTGTAAAAGTTGAGTAAATCAATCTGCAGGCTACTTCCCTGTTTGAGTGGAGCATCTCTCTAAATGTTATACCATCACTTAACTATTAATTCAAGAGTGAATTGATGCCTTCAGTCTCAAATGGTACACTTAAAAATAACCACAGGCAAGGTGTGCATCTGAGCGTGTGTGTGCCCCATCTGTGCATGCATATCTGTCTCTGTATATTTGCATTTGCAAAATAGCATATGTTCTACTGTTTGTTGATTATTCTCAAATCTAATAAGCAAAGAACAGAACAGGAATTGTTATTATTATTTTAAATTAGAATACACCGTTCCCAACATTCATTTAGCCAAATCCCACCAGTGAATTCCTGAACCAGTCACGTCAGGAATTTCTTTTTCAGTATGTTTATTTGGATGTGTTTCTTTTCCTTCCTATTTCAAGCACCACAGAGCTCTTTGGTTGTCCTTTCCTGAGTTGCAAAGAGAGCATCATTATCCTCTCTTATGACAATTCCCTGCTTAGCTGCCTGTATCACCTTCAGAACTTTATTTTAGAACTTACCTAATTAGCCTTTGATCCACTAATTGGCTATTATCTGCAGATCTCTTTGTTCTTTCTTTCACATACAATTTTGATCCTTTCATCATGGGAACACCGAAATTATTATACTAGGGACAAAACAATGGGTCACCTAGTCTCATATCCTCTCTCCTACTGGAGCTGAAGACAAGACATCTCAAACAGGTGCTCAGCACTCTGAGCCTGCTCCTGTCATTCTCTCTTGTGTAAAGTTTCCCCTGAAATAAAAGGCACATAACATTCTCCCTCTCACTGCAGGTGTGCACTGAACAGATGTCTTCATTGAACTGTCCACAGTGACATTTAAATCTTTTTTTTTTCTTTTTTTTTTTTTTTCTTTTTTTTTTCCTGAGAGATTACAGCTAAATCAGAATTTAATCACATGTACAAATAGTGGAGATGTTGTTTTCAAACAGCTTTTATGTACAGATTTGGATACTGTGCCCCTTAATGCTGCTAATTACCGTTTCGTTATTCAGGGCTAATATCTTCTTGGAAAAGCAGGGAATCTAAGTTCTACATTTCTTACCATCTGAGAGGTCTTTTCTTGTTTCAGTGTAAAATGTATTTGCACTTTTTAGGCTTAAAAGAAGGCAAGTATGATTATTTAATCACAACAGTCTGATTAATTTTGCTTCACTTTGAAAAAAAGAATCTATCCTAGCGTTTCAAATATAGACCTTAAGAAATGAAGAATTATACTCTATGAAACATTTCAAAAGCTTGATTCCCAGTATTTTCAAACTTATACTTTATGAACTACGCTCCAGAGACCAGCAACTCTCATGAAAAAAAATAAACAAGGCTCTTAGCAAGACTTAGACTGCTGAAACAGGGAGTGGATGGCCTCACTTATTACCCACCATCAAGTGGGTACAATTTTTCACTCTTTTTTTAAGATAATAATAATAATTTAAAAAAAAAAATGAAAGAGGAAAGAAAAGAAGAAAGTGATCCTGGAGCACTATCCGGTTCTGGTTCCACAATTCAAGAAAGGTGTGTACAGACTGGAGAGGGCCCAAAGGAGGACCATGAAGATGATCAAAGGGCTGGAGAACCTGCCATGTGAGGAAAACCTGAAAGTCTTTTTTCTATGTAGAAGGGTTAGGACCTCATCACAGTATTCTAGTGCTTAACAGGCAGCTGCAAGGAGGACAGAGGCTCTCTCATCACAAGGTACACATGGAGAAGACAGGGGACAACAGGTACAAGTTTCACCAGGAGAGACTTCATCCTGACATAAGAAAGACACCTTTTACAGTGAGAACAGTCATTTACTGGAACCTCCCCAGGAACACTGCGGAGTCTCCATTAGCAGAGATTTTCCAGATGTGATTAGATAAAGTGTCAGACAATCTCATTGAGGATCCCTATCCCACAAAGGGCTGCACCAGTTCATCTGGCCAGGCCCCTTTCAAGCTGGGCTCTTCTGTGATTGATTCTGATTCTGGGAAAAAGGAAAGAGGAAAGGGAGAAGAGAAAGGGGGAAAAAAAAAGAAGAAAAAAAGAAGAAAAGAGGAATAAAATAGCATGATTTTCCAACACCACAATGAGGAGCACTGTAACAGTCACTCCTCAGAAAAAAAGAAGCTCTTTGCAGCACTTCCTCCACAGGAGTGCTGTTAGTAGGGCTTGTGATAAACTTGAACTCTAAAGAAAATATAATCTGAGCACTTTCCAGTTGCCAGGGCTGAATAATTCCAGAGACCTTGCCGTAGTTTCTGTAGGTCATTATACTAATTTAAATTCACAATGCTTTCATCTCTGCTTTGAATGTAAAGTACCTCACACTCACCTGTGCTGCATTTCCTGTTCTATGTTTCTAATAGCTAGTTTCAGTAATTTTCCTCTCAAGTGCCTCAGATTTCATTCTCTCCTTGACTACCATTTTGTTCTCAAAAAAAAAAACCAAAAAAACAAACCAAAAAAAAAAAAAAAAAAAAAAAAGATGAGCTACCTCAATTTAAGATTATAAACAAAGAAGCTATGAGGGAAAATTTAGTGACCAAACTCACTAAGTGGGGATCCTTCAGCTTAAGCTGAATTTGTTTCCATTTATGATGAGGGAAAAACTTGAACTTAATGCAAAATTTTAAAATATTAAATAACATTTTAAAATACTTTTAAAATATGTAAAATTGGATTGTTCTTTCAGCTGGGTCACTGTCACTCTGTGCATGTGCTTGTGTGTGTGTGTATACTCTGGATCCTTTTGTAAATAAAAAGCTACATGACTTGGTTTGACTAAAGGTAATTTAGCTCAGCTGAACTACCAAGTGAGCAAGAACTATGTTAAACTGATTTGGCTAAAATATATAGCTTTTTGTATGTGCTTTTCTTCCTTTCATACAGAGATGTTCACATGTAGCAGCCATGCTCCCATTATGCCGTTTGTTGCTGGGGACAGCTGTTCACATCTGTGGGAGGACAGAAGACAGTGAGGGCTTCTCATGATGCTATTAGAGGTTGGTGATCCTGGGAAACAAATACCTCCCTGCCCAGCCTTCAGCTACATATTGTAGTGTCACAATATGATAAAATGAGAACACCTGTCTTCTTCTCTGGCTTGGAAATGCTTCAGAAACTCTCTTTTCCCTCTCTAACTGCTCTGTGCAGGCTATGCCATTGATCTATAACTATGTCTGGATCAGAAAACAGTCTTCAACTTTTTCAGCATGTGGCCTCCAGAGAAGGAATGTTGCCACTCTTATCCCAAGTCCAATTAAAAATTAGTAAGAAGACCAGTAGGAATGGAAATACCATAACCTTAAACTACCCTGAAAACAAAACAGGATAACATCCTGGCAATAAAGAAACTGAGGCCCCAGAAAACATCCAGAGTGAAAAGAAATAGGTTTGAAAAGGGTTAGAAAACTAGGCACAGAAAAATCTTTTTTGCTTATCAAGAAACCACCATTTCATTAGCAGAATCCTGAAAAAACAAGTGAAGAAATACTCTGAGGAGTCACTTTTTTTTTTTTTTCCTTCAAAAAAGAGATGAAAAACGAGGAGAAGAGGGAATAAGAAAAATGGAAGGAAGCATCTCTGAGCTATTTGAACAGCCAAGAAAAAGAACAGGCACTGGGAAAGTCCATTGAAAGAAGCATCAAAGTTGGATGAAGACTAGGACTGACCACTGCAGAAGTAAAGACTTTAAATAGCATTCAGTAAAACTTTATCTTATAGTTTCCTTTTACTTTGCTTTCTTTTATTTTCAGTCTTTAATCTTTTATAAATTTCTTCTCATTCTTCTTTTTACTTTTACTTTCGAATCAAATTCTCCTCTCATGCCTTTGCATTTCATAACAGTGTGTGTTAATTTCAGATGTGCATCCCTTTGTTACACCACTCACTGGTTCCCACTCTCTGTTCCCAGTGAACAGTGAGATATTTCTTTACCAGGCCTAAAAGGAAAACTAAGCCATAAAATGACATAACTTGTATAATTACTTGCTGCTTCTTATGACACTGAGTATGAAAAGGCTAAGTCTAAAAATTATTTACTTAGAACATCCTTGGAAAAAAAATTCTTGTATACTTCTGTCCTCTTTGAACTGGGGGTTTCCATTTAGAATAATTTCTCAGAGTACATATAGCAGTCACAATATCCAGCAAATTAAAGAGCTTTGAAAATTGCCCCTGATGCAATTTCCTATAAACATTGTTTGGATTGTTTTTTAATACTCCAATGGTGCAGACTAGCAATATCTTCCATCAGTTTTAACTTGACAAATAAAAGATGCCTACTTTTCCCATTACCAAAAACATAACTCAATCACCAAGATCTCCTTGCTTTGTGAAATTCTGTGAATAAGTGCATACAGGTTTTCCATTACTTTATTCTTTTAAATACTGCAGTTGAACAAATTACTTAAAAGGTTTTCAAAACCATTTCTTCCAATTCCTGAAAGAAAGCAAGGTATAATTTTATACCACTTTTCTCAAGTGATCTCCATAATAACGTATACTACAATAATTCTCACCATAAATAGTTTTATTTACAACTTATCAAACTCTTATCCTTAGAGGAGTATTTTTGTTAAAATATACCAGCTAGCACAAAAAGAACATTTTCTCTCAACTGAACTTCAGCACTTTTAAACCTTCTCATATGGAAACGAGATTAACCTTTTATTATTCAATTTTGCACTGAGCCTTTTTCTGTAAGCACTGTTTTTAATTTCTCCTTGCATATGCAAATTTTTGAGCAGAGCTGTTTCAAAGCCTACCATAACTTTCTGAGGAAATACAAAAGGCTCAAAGATGGCTGCCAGCTGTTTCATGTCAAATACCTAACCACACTTGGATGTTCCATTTTTTACAGCCACAAAATAACACTGGAATGCTATATATAGATGTGTGTGTTCCTAGCACCTGAAACTCCTCACGGTTTCTGATACTAGAATATAGGGACACAATTTTGCTTAGAAAATTTTAATTAATTCCATTCCAATAAGCATTTTTGTAAACTTCAGGAGAATGCATTCCTTTCCACAGCTTTATTGTAGTCTTGCAGGTAAACGTTCTCACTATTGAAAGGATGATAATTTATTGATTTAATTCTATCCCCTGAAAAAATCAGTTTTATTCTGCTTGAAGGAAGAAGGAAGCGGTTCTGTGGGAGGCCTGCAACTGCTGCACACCAAAGTGGAAAGGTAAATTGCTGGAAACACAATAAAGCACAAAGACCCGTCTCGTGGGTCAACCTTGCAGCTAAATGATTTCATTTTGACAGAGGTAACTCAGAGTTATTAAATCCTTTGAAAGGGATGTTGGAAAAAGTCATTATGAATCCAGACATGTCCATGTAATTCTCCTCGTATTTCTAAAACTTGGTTCCTAGTCTGAGAAATTTAAAAACTCCACCAAACCCACAGATGTCTTCAGCAAACATGGAAATGTGCCCTATTTGTATTCCATTCACATGAATGCTGAGCTGACTTTAAGACCATATTTCAGCTGAATAAAAGCTTGAGAATCAATCAAAGGAATGAATAGGTAGCAGTGCTCTGATGTTTTAGATGGGTCCATTCTTCCTCTGCACAGGAAAACATTTCCCACAGAGTCTGGAGGGTCTGTCCTCTCCTGTCTGCTATCTGGGGTGTTCTGGTCTGCCTTGCATAATGTCCCAGTGTCAGTATTGCTTACAGTTCATATTCAGTAAGCATGAAAGGAAATTCGTTTGTCTGCAGAAACCCAGGAGATTATTGCATATTTCATGTGTTAGTTACTGGAAAAAAGAAGCTCTTTCCCTTACTCAACACCACCTGTCCCTATTGTTTTGAAGTTATTTACAAATAAGGTGAAAAACACTTCACTGAAGCATTTAATGTTGGAGCTTATTTGTATGCTGAACACACAGTACTGAATAAGGTGCAGGAAACATTACTCTGTACAAAAATACGCTGTGGGAATTATGGTGTCATCTTCAGAATTTGACAAATTGCCCGGTGTATGAAATGTTTAGACACCAGGGGCTTGCTTGGGATGCATATGAGTGGCAATGAAATCATAGGGTCTCTAAGACAAAGTTTTAATTTTGATTTGATTGCAGAGAAATTCTGGCAGGACCCCTTTCAAGCTGCATTTGATTTATTTAGCTAGAAATTGGCATGCAATTTAATTCCATATTTTTGGATTTCTGTGCCATCTCTCTGATGATAAGTTTCTTTTTTTTCTTTGCTCACTAACTGCTCATTTCTGTAGTGGCACCTGGGATGGATGGCAAACTAACAACACAAATGCAAGTGCTAGAAGGAAAACAAACCCACAGAGCTTGTAGCATGTAAGGGTGCACAGTGTTGCTTGTATCCTGGCATCTTTAAAGAGAACCTGCCCCTCAGCTGTCATTTTTACTCCAAGATGATTTATCTCCTTTCTTCTTTGGGGTAATACCTACAAACTAAGCCAACTGTTTTCTGTGGTTGCATGAGGTGAATGTTCTTCTAGAAGAGCTGCAAAGTACAGCAAATCTGAAGCTGATCATCATGAAAGCTTCTGAGTTTCTATGAATGCCTCTCACATCAAAAACCCAAGCATACCTAGGATGCTTTCCTATATTGCCCCTTACTGATCTCAGAGCTATCTTTTGATGAACATTTATGTGAATCAAAGGCACCCACCAAACTTTCTTTCCTATGTTATGCTCAAGAGTTCCTCAGAAACTCTCCATTTTGACTCTAATAAGTTATTTAGCGCTGTGTTAATCATGTCAGCTTAAAGACATTGTTTACCTGATAATGGGAACTGTGCACAAAATATTCTTCTGGACTGAACCTGGAGTTGGACACCATCAAAAAAATCAAAACCCGCTGTAACTAGTGGTGTCACAAGATGACCTTCTTTGGTTTTATATAAAAGTGAAATCTTAAGAGTAACCAATTCTTAGGTTTATGAGTGTAAACTGAGAGATATTCTGCCTAAGGATCCCTGTTCTTTCTCTTTGTTTTTATGGAACCAAGAATGGTTCTCAGGCTATGTTCCATCCTCCTGTTTTAAACAGTTTTTCTCACATTTAATTGACTTAGTTCACATGAGGAGATAGTGGGTTTTCACAGGGCAGAGGAGGATTTACTTTTTAGTTTAGTAGTAGAAAATCATCCTTTTACTTCTTTTGAAAGAAAGCTGTAATTAAATTTGGATCATGGAAGTTTCGATCTTTTTGTCTTTCTTAGAAAAAATCTTAGGCAAAACAAAATGTTTGCACAGGCATTAAGCAATGTCCTATCCTGATAAATGAACATTTAAAAGTTAATATTAAAAAAATAAAATAAAACCAAGTATGCAGAATGCATCTCAGTCCAATCTATATGCCAAACCCAGCAATCCGCCCTAAGTGCAATGAATCTTGGCATATCTTACTGAAATCAGTTAGACAATGGTGGTTCTTACTATCAGACTCCTCTTGACATTTTCTTGCATCAGGACCATTAAGACTTCATTTAATATGCATGTTTATGCCACACAATCAAGAAAACTTGCCAGTATTGCTGCAAGCACCACAGCATCCACTAAGCAGTGAGTGCTTTTGGTTCACTGAAACTGAAGCGTGCTCACAAAATACTCACACCAACTAAGAGAGTTGAAAAACTCCAAAAAGTTAGCAACAAAAAATCAAGACAGGAAAATAACAAACAACACCACTTTTGCACAGTCAGCCACAAAACAAGCTCTGCCAATCTAACACATATAAGGAAATCTTCTTTTCAGTTTGACACTGATGTGTTCAAATGATGGTCAAGAAATGTTCTACCAGATTCCAAGGAAAGAACAATTTTGGAGTGTGAGATAAAAGCCTGAGTGTCATCAGCACCTACAGGTTTCTCATGAGCAGATAAAACATAGGCTTTATCTTACAATTATATGACATATTCATGTGCCTCTGAGACCCTGTAGAGTTGTCACGGTTTTATAAGGGATCCAGTGGAATGCCTTATTCTTTCCATTTTACAGTGCTGGGAGGAGAGAATGTAGTCACTGGCATTTTATACCTTAGTTCCTGTTGAAAGACTTAGAATCTGCCTTGATATGATTTTGAATTAATAGAAACCAAGGAATCATAGAGTGGCTTGGTTGGAAGGGAGCTTTAAGATTGTTTTGTTCCAATTCTCCCATGCACGGGCAGGGACACCTCCCATTAGACCAGGTTGCTCCAAGCCTGGCCTTGAACACTTCCAGGGATGGGGCACTTGGAAATTCCCTGGGCAACCTGTGCCAGTATCTCACCAACTTCACACTAAAGAATTTCTTCCCAATGTCTAACCTAAGTCTCCCCTCTTCCAGTTTAAAGCCATTACTCCTTGTTCTATCAATACATGCCCTTGTAAAAAGTCTTTCCCCAGCTATTTTGTAGGCTGAATTATCATCTTTTGAGTGTTCAGAGAGGAAACACAGTCCTTTTCTGGAATAAAAGAATAAATATTGAAGTAAAAATGAAAATTAACTGAATTGTGATGTAGATCTGGAATAAGCTAAGAATCATGTTGATCTTTTCAGAACGTTGTTTTTTGGGTTTTTTTTTTAGAAGGGTTACATACAAGATAACATGAAAAATATCGGATCTGCTGAAGGAGAGTGATAAATAATGTTTTGACTTATGCCTTCACAACATTAGTTCTCTCATGACATTCGTGAGCAAGGGTTGTTTGAGGGCATACATAAAAATACATGGTCTCACCTCAGTGAGTCAGTTTCTTTTGTTTCATGCACAAAAAAATACAGGTGCAGATTGCTGCAGATTTGCTGTTGAATGACCAGTGACCAGGAGATTGTGGGTCATGAGGCTGAAAAATTCTACTCACTTTAGACACCTTGCTTTCCAATTGTAAAATACCAAAACAAAACCACAACTAGATATATGTTTTAGCAAACGTGCTGTGGCACTGATTTCACAGAACCTGTTTTGTGGATAAGCAAATGACTTCAGCTTCCACCACTGCCAGCCTAACACCCTTTCAAAAGCTATACGTTCCACTGAAGAAATGTTAGCAGAAAGCTGACTTACTCTGTAACTTTAAATGAGGCCATTCAGTTCTAGTGAGTGAGAAAAAAACTTCCTTGAGTGACTACACAATTGATCTGGGCAGACAAACACCATCCAGATTACCTGATAGGATTGCTGCCCTCCAGACCCAGTGCAGGGGGCTATTAGCCAGGATTTCTAATGTGCCAGGTTGGGTGCACAGTCAGCATGCCAAAACATGAGTTCTTCAGAGCATTTGGCAGAGGGTGAAAGAAGTGTGGCTTTCAACCCGCATCCTTCCAGACTTGTAAAATCATAGGAATGTTGGACATGTTTCTGTTGTTTTCAGCAACCCATGAGTCCCACCTGCTCTTCATGTGTTTCTCCCCATACCACCAAGCACATGTTTTCTGGCACCTATTCCAAGTAGTATTGTCAAAGAGGGGTCCATCTTTTAATTTCACTTACAGCATCCAACTCTGTCCCAAGGTACACACACAGTAACACATACACTGCTCTTTGCTTTGGAAAGTGTGTAAGACTATTCCCAGTTATAATGTTCCTTCCCAAGAGACTATATTTCACCCGGAGTATCACAACCTAAGCGTTGTGTTATTTAAAAGTATAATGCTCCACAGTTGACAAACACACAGGATTTAACTTTAATAAGGATTGATCACATGGTAATTATCAGTTGAAACTGTGCTATGTCATGTGTTATAATAACAGCAATGCCAGCCATTATATGTTGTGATTTTCTTCCCAAACTGTTAATGCCATAAGTTAATGATTTGATAAAGTTCAGATTGCTAATATAATCAGATCACAGCTGCTCTGGTAGTGAGTGCTATAGAGATGTCTATAAGTAGGTTATCTAATTAAGTATTAACATATCCAGTGCCATATCAATCTTTATGCTCTAATGCTGTCCTTCCCAAATACCCATTTTGGGAATCCTTATTATTATAATATGCTCTGGGGCTCACCTAGAAGATGAAATACATTGAGACTTACCTAGAAGGAATCAGAGTAGAGCATTTGCAGGTTCTGAAGCTAACAGCACAGGGGAAAAAGCTGGCAGGAGGCTAACTCCACCACAGGGACTCCACTGCAGGTGCTCCCACTGCTGCCTTGCCAGGCAGGAACATTGAGCAATCAGGAATCTGTTTCTCCAAAACCAGACTAATTTTTAATCAACAGCTTTTTAAAATTAACATTTTAATAACACACTGATGATTTTGGAGCCTTTTCCTTCAGGTTTTGAAAACTCTGTGATTTAGGTGGGCCACACTTTGTGGGTTGGGGTTTTCCCTCCTTCCCTCCTTTAAATATGAAGTTTTAAAGTATATTAATTTTATGTAAAAGCTAATATTCTGACACACAGACCAACAACCACTGGATTTTTGGAGAACACAGTAAGGTCGAAAAAGGCTACACACAGGAGTAAAAATAATCCAGAGCAGAATGAGAACATGAACAAATAATGGTGGATACAGAATGGCATGGAACTCTGCCCTGAGGTTTTCTGAAGACAAAGAAACCTGACAGCTTCAGACAGACCACCTCATGTGGAAAGAGTTTTTGTTTTTTTAGTGAGTTTATAAATAAATATCTTGGAAATTTGGATTTTGAGTAAATCACAAATGTCATACCTGTATCAAGGACAAGCGATACCATGGATGGTGCCCCAACAAATCATGAAGAGAACTGAAGTCCTTAAAGGAGTGTTACACCCTCACTGTGATATAAAGGTTGCTTATTAACACCTTAAGTGAGCCTATCCATAACCAATGACACAGGATCTAGAGAAAAAACTCACGCTTCTATAAAAGTAGTAACTGGACAGCATCATTACGGTAGAGATTTAGGTAGCATGTGAGGTATGAATCCTGGGTTCTGCCATATTCAAGTGGTAGAAAACACAGAAGGCATTAATTTTCTGTTTTCCAACAGAAAATCTCATTGTTTAGAGAAAGCACTATTGTTGAGAGGTATTTTTTTGTTTAGTTTTGGTTTTTGAGTTGTGGGTTCTTTTGTTTTGTTTTGTTTTTTTTTAATTCTCTTTCTTTTTCTATAGTTTTCCTGATCATCAGCCATCAGCTTTACCAGATTGATTGAAACTCAGGATTTAAAGAACAGTACACAAAATTTAACAAGCAGAAACTGTTGACAAAGTACACCACACAGAACTACACCACAAAACAAGATAGTAATTGTCACTGATATGTATGGGTGATACGTAAGTAGAAACTAAGAGACCTAGGAAGTTGTTTGGTGTCCTAGAAATGCAGAGCAAGGAAGGTGAGAATATAGGGAGGTGGTCTCTGAGCCTAAAGATTGGAAAGAGCCAGGGCTACCATCCAGATGAGGAAGATGATAAATAGGTGAGAATACAGCAGGTCCATTTTAATTTAGGGAAAAGTGGTCTGCAAGGTATTTTTTAAAATAGAGATTTGCTTTTTGCATTGTCTCTGAAAATGTGGTGGTAGACCATAATAAGATTTGATATGAAAAGACATTCTTTGGCTAAGTTCATATTCTCTACCTTCTAATCTACTACCCAAATGGCCTGGTTTATCTGCATTTTTGTTGCATGTTAAATAATGAATATAGTAAGCATTTAGCAATACAAAATAGCATTGAAACCCTGAAGATTGGTGAATAATACATTAAGAAATGTAATTTCATTAGTAGCATACTTTCTTTTTATTATATAAAATGTTCAATAGCTGGAGCAAGAATAGAAGAGTGCATAACTCTTACTTCTTTACTAATACATTCAGTAGAATGAAGGGAAAAACTAGAGTAAAATAAATCACTGTTTCTGCAGTTTAAAAGTCTGTTCTTCTTGCATGACAAGACTCTTTAACAATGAGTGTGCTTAGCCATAGCTGTCTCCAGAAAGCCATCAGGTTAAGCAAAATGGGACTAGAATGGGAGAATTTGAAAAAGGATTCTGTCCTTATGCCAACAGCAGTAACACATAAAGCCATTATACTTATGTCAAAAAAATCCCAAAATTTAATTTTGAAACATTAATGCAGTTGTGGATTGCATAGATGGACTGAGGTAGACATTTTGTCAGAAAGAAGTTCCACAATTGTATGGGTACATCAGACCACATTTTATTGGGAAGAATTAGATGTAAACCACAGAGTGAAGCAGAACAGCAGTTTAAAAGTTCCATCTATCTGTATAGGCAAGAAGTCAGTTCTCAGTCATACTCCAAATATATCCTCTTAGAACACTTTCATGTCTCAGAAAGTGTAATACATATTATTAAGCACTCCTAGAAATATATTTTTTTCATCATCCTACATATTACTAACTTCATCTACCTCATGGTTTGGTTTAACAGCTGCCATAGTAGCATGTTAGAGTTATTCGTGACCAATGTCCCCATTATGCAACCATATCAGCCTGCTAAAAAACTACAGAACACCTTCCAGTTGAAAGAACAAAATCATATTTAATGCTACTTCTTACAAGGAGGAAAAACACATTTGGAAAAAGAGATTTGTTGCACTGGGTTTCTTTAAGTATTTTATAAGGAGAGGACACGTCTTAAGGAGTCTCCTTTGCAGAATTTTGACTCAAATTCATCTTTAAAAGACCCATATATTTCATTTTAAGGTTTTGTATGTTTCACACACTGCATATGACCTCATTTTATTGTTGCTTTTTAGTTTCTTTCCATTCTAAAATGAAATGTTGGCCAGAGAAGACATTACTGTGGCAGCAAAAAATCTTTTCCCACCATGGTCAGGCAGTACCTAACAGAATTCTCTTAGAGGTTAAGACAGAATTCAGGTGACTGATATATTGCAGACGCTGTGATGTTAGGAACTGAATCTGTGTGTAAGAGGAGCTACAAAAGGGAGGTTGATCTTTGGGTTTCAGACACCCAGCTTAAGTTGTTTTACAGCGTAAGTGTCTGTAAGTGAGTTTAATGACACAGAATCACAGAATCATCTGGGTTGGAAAAGACCACTGAGATCATCAAGCCTAACCCTTGATCCACTCCCACTGTGGTTACCAGCCCATGGCACTGAGTGCCACATCCACTCTCTTCTTAAAAACCTTCAGGGACACAGAATCCACCACCTCCCTGGGCAGCCCATTCCAATGCCTGATCACCCTCTCTGTAAAGAATTTCTTCCTAATATCCAGCCTAAACCTCCTCTGGTAGAGCTTAAGTCCATGCCCTCTTGTCTTGCTGAGAGTTGCCTGGGAGAAGAGACCAACCCCCCCCCTTGGTTACCCCCTCCTTTCAGGGAGTTGTAGAGAGTGATGAGGTCTCCCCTGAGCCTCCTCTTCTGCAGACTGAACACTCCCAGCTCCCTCAGCCCCTCCTCACAGGACTTGTGCTCGAGTCCTGTGTCAAGGCTTCCATGACAGCCAGAGGAGCACTTAGTCAACACAGCTGATGGAAACTGCTGAGATTCAGCTTGCACAAAAATAGATACTGATACGTGCTCATTTGAATGGTTTCTCCATTCCTTTGACCCCACTTGCTAAAATGGAACAGCATTCTTGCACGTTCTATACCTCCATGATAGACACCTGATGTTAGGGAGAGCTAAATTACTTTGGTTTAAGCTTTGACTTATGATGATGTGGCGATCTGTCTGCATTTGATGTGCTCTTTGTTTTCTTATCAATTTGTGTCATTGCAATACCTTTTCCTTTGAGTTTTCACCTAGAAAATTGTATATTCACAGAAGTTTTAATGTTTTATTTTCCACTTCTGCCTATCATTTTGCTCATTGTACTTCAGTACTGTACATTTACATGACCTACATCTAAACTTGTTTATTTATATCACAACCAGAGTGTCTCCCTGTTCTAATTTTCTAATATAATCTATGCTACCTTCATCAGAAACAAAGTTTTTCAAGGGTTAAAGATGCAAAGGATGACAACTACTATGCAAATCATGTTTACTGAGGGGTAAAGAACAACCAGGCACTACCATCCAATAACTACCACAGCACAGGATTTACAGATGTTTCCATCTGCTTTATTAATTCTAGCTAAATTTGTTTTATTTAGGCTATTACAAGTCCAGCATGGATATGATTTCTAATAACAAGGCACAGGTGTTCCCTTTAATTCCCTCTTTCACTACTTGCATGACAACACATTTTACTTCAGCTGCTGGGTGTTATTGCTTGAGGCATCCTAGTGCTATAAAGCAAACATAACATACAAATTATATTTTGGACCCACTAAAGCAAACAGCCTTTTAAGATGTGCCATTTAAATAACAAATTAATGAAATATTTATTTCCTGTTTCCTTTTTTTTTTCTTTCTTTTTTTTTTTTTTTAAATTATGTAAGTTCTTTTGTCTGACAGTACTTTGACTGCTCTGCAACTAATGAATCAATGAAGTTTATTATTATTGTGAAGCCAAACTGAAACCAAGCAGCAATTCAAGCAGCCCCTTCCTAACTATCCTGAACTCTGGAGACTTGCCAGTCTTTTAAATAATGGAGACAAAAGAGCAACATTAACTAAAGCCAAGAGGGCAAACATTCTCTGAAATTTGAACTACATCTCAAAAAGACAGAGGAAATAAACCATATAGGAGGTGGCAAACAGAATGGTTTTCTCTGTTCTTGGAACAGATTAGCAGTAGCCTTTCTGTTCACAACAAAGCAATTCATAGCCCATTCCCATTACAGCCACTTTTCCCTTTCATGCAGCTTGTTTACTCCATGGTCATTCGCCCCCCAATTTCACTGAACAAATTCCTTGCAACTAATTGGCTGACAAACTGAAATTGCTCCATTTTCAAGTAATGGTCTGATATCCCATCATTTGGGGAAGACTTTGCTTAAACAGAGCCAAAAATTCAATATGAGAGAAAAAATTAGGGAAAAATAAAATAAATTATTTCCTCTATTTTCTTGAATTGCCAGTTTTAAATATGGTTGAAAGTGTTGGCAGCCTTTTTTCCATTTTTTTTTTTTTTTTTTTTTTTTAGAGGGTAGCTAAAAATAAGAAAGAAGAGTAAGCTAACAAGACATGTTGCTGAAAAACTGCGTGCAGAATATTGACCATAAATCCACCACTCTTGAGAGTATATTAAAGGTTCTGTTGGGGAGGTACATAGCAGAGCCAAATCTCACACTGTTTCAAGTAAAAATAAACTTCAGTCCATTTCCTTCTCAGAATCACTTGCCTTCTTTCCTCTACATTTTAAAAAGCACTGTCATGCATAAACCAGGTCTCAGAAAGCCGTAAGGAGACAGCTCCATTTATAAAAGCCAATCCATCCTTGGAGCACCAAAGCCTCAGTTTCTCTCTAGTGTAAACCAAAGGTCATCTCCAGCAAATTCAAGCTTTTCCTGGGGCTTACTTTTAGTTCATCATGATGGATAAAATGTAAATATGCCCTCCTGTCACATAAAAAGGATCAGAAGTTATCATAATCATAGAAAATGGCTCATTTTCAGCTGTAAAAATGGAAGAAATGTAAGCTGCATTTTTGAATCTGTAATGATAGGACTATTTCCCTTGGTGAGATCTCCACATATTTGAAAAATAATACGGCATTTCTTTCAGTTTCAAAGATATTATTCAAGGGCCTTGTGCATATATGAAGGCAATAATAAATTCTGAGGTATCACTAATACATGGCATGAGGTCTGAAATAACCATTAAATATCTTACAGGAAACTGCTTCCTGGCAATGAAGTGAATATTCCTATTAACTAGTCCTGACGGTACAGTAAGCACCATTAAAGGGTCCTTTATCAAATTAAAGTTGAATCAGTTTCATAAGATGAGTTAAAAGTAGTTTCAAGGATTACATCTGCCAATTAATTACCCTGGCTGTGGGCTTGAACTAGTGGAGAACTTTACAGAAATCTTTTTTAAAGCACACAAATAAAATAATATTCTTTGCTTTTTTGCAAGCTTACATTTAAAAATACTCCTGGGTAGTGGACAGGTAGTAAAGAGAGAAAGGCAGAAAAAAATTCCCCCTAGAGAATGATTTTTCTCTTTGTTTCCAACAAGAGCTCTACAACTAAAGATGACACTGACTGGCTGGGGAAACCCGTGGTATGTGAAATGCTGTCAAACATGCTAAACAAACAAAAAAACAGCTGAAAGATTTCAGCCTCTATTACCTAAAAGTTATTGCAACTTTATGTATCCCTTGACACAAGAAAAACAGTTTCAGATGGAAGTGAGATTTGAGGTTGATGATGCCCTCTTACAAAACCAACATTTAAATCTCTTAACAAATCAAGCAGTCATGGCAGTAACACCTATTCAACACTTCAAACATTTAACTGTTAGGCTTTTGTTGATCATATCAACAATCTTAATGGGGACAGGTGTGTCTGTATTTAATACATGCACACACGCATACACATGTGTGTAGGAAAACTCCACTAAATTCCATTAGGTTTAGTTATATGGTTTGTAAAAACCACCATGCCTGAATCCTTTCTCAAATGCTGCAGGTGTGTCCTGACTTCTGCAGGTGACCAGAACACCCTGAGAATACACCTTGGTGCAGCTGCAGTTATAAACCCTCCTCCCAGGAAACTTGATCTGAACCATCCCTCATTCCTCAGAAAAAACTCTTGAGACCATGCTTACTCAAGCCTGTGTTTTTAGTTGGACCTCCTTTATTTTTGCCAGTTGCTGACTCCTCTGTGTAATCTCTGATATCCTACTGTGGACTTTCTTTATGTTATTCCACGAAGTGTGAAGAATACATTGTTTTCCAGATGATGATGTTCCTACACATCTGTGGTTTTATTTTCATTAAAACTGAGGGAGAGTCTTCGTCTGCAGAGGAAACTGAAAAGTAAACACAGAAATAATATTCCAGCAGAAATGTATCTTGGAGGTACCATTCCACCTATATAGAAGGCCACAACAGTTTAATTTCAGATACTGTGGCAACTTTTACTGCATCTCAATATTCTCTGCCAGAAAGAATTTTCAGGCTTATTTCATGGGTCCAGTGCTGCTTTTGCTTCATCCCAGCTCTTTTCTTGTGAAGTTTCATGGGGCTGAAATTGGTTCTGTTGTGCAGAAGCTTCTCAAGGGAAGAAAAACACTTCTACACATTTGTCACACCATGTTTCCTGGCTTTCTGTGATTCAATGTAAGACACAGCTAAACACAGCAGGCCAAAATCTCAGCTGGTGTCAATCATAACAGGTCCTTTAAAATCAGTGGAGCTGGGCTGATTTGTCTCTACACACAGATTTTACTTATACAGGAAAGCAGTGTTTTTATAAATATGCAAAATATGCAAATGAGTAAGCTTGCTTTGCTTAATTTTGATGCCACAGGAACACTGGTTCCAAAGACAGCTGGGGTTAGTGTTCCAGTTGTCATAACACTAGATCCAATCAACACATTATTTCAGCTAAAATTTATAAAATATTCTTTAGAATTTGGTGAACTAGATCCGCCCCCCGCAGATCACAGAAGTTTGACATTCAGTGAGTAGATATATGAGTGATGATACGCATATGTTAAAAGAAGATAGATCTAGAGTTTTTCAGTATCCACTGTAGACATTAACTATGTGAACTCAATTTTTCTCCCCTCCATTTCTCTGGCAAGGACACAGTGACTGGGTGTGCAGGACTATGAGGGACCCCGAGGGCAGGACAGGGTGAGTATTCCATCCCAGTTCCTGCCATCATGACCATAATGTATTTCCTGCCATACTCTAAAAAAGCCAGGAGGACTGGTATTCTCCTGCTCTCTCTTCCTTGCTGTTTTGCTGTGCCCAGAACTATTGGAGAGAGCTTCTTTCTTCAGAAGACTCAGAATACACTGGGTACTGGAAAGAGCCTTGGAACCTTTCCAGAGTTGTCCCTGCCACAGGGGACCCTCAGACACTTATATTTGTGATCATCAAGACTGGTGTTTCTATGTATTTGTTCCTCATCTCATGTGTGACTGTTCCTTCCCTGCTCCAGTAAACCTGTTACAGTTTTAATTTCCAACCTTTCAGTCTCTCATCCTTATTCCTATTTTATCTTCCCATGGGATAGTGGAAGGGAGCAACAGAGAGCAATTCTGTCCTCTGGGTTTTGGCTCGCCATGGCCACTAAACCGAGACAACGGTACAGTCACAAACACAGAAAAACAAAGAGGAAAATTTAATGAGATTCTACAAGAGCCACTCTTCACCACTTCCTTGGGTGCAGAAAGACAGACATTAAATTTGTACCTGTATTCCTGAATAAGTGTGTCCTGCTTTTCAAAAAATGCTGAATTCTGCCAGCTTCTATGATCATCAGTGGTGACAACTTTTCAGTTCCTCTGAAAACCAAGTCACATTTGCCCCTGTACTCAGCCCTGGTGAGGCCACACCTCGAGTACCGTGTCCAGTTCTGGGCCCCTCAGTTTAGGAAGGATATCGAGGTCCTGGAGCAGGTCCAAAGGAGGGCAACCAGGCTGGTGAAGGGACTCGAGCACAGACCCTATGAGGAGAGGCTGAGGGAGCTGGGGCTGTTCAGCCTGAAGAAGAGGAGGCTCCGAGGAGACCTCATCACTCTCTACAGTTCCCTGAAAGGAGGTTGGAGCCAAATTGGGGTTGCTCTCTTTTCCCAGGCAACTCTCAGCAAGACAAGAGGGCATGGTCTTAAGTTGTGCCGGGAGAGGTTTAGGTTGGATATTAGAAAGAATTTCTTTACAGAGAGGGTGACCAGGCATTGGAATGGGCTGCCCAGGGAAGTAGTGGATTCTCCGTCCCTGGAGATATTTAAAAAGAGACTGGATGTGGCACTCAGTGCCATGGTCTGGTAACTGCAACGGTAGTGGATCAAGGGTTGGACTTGATGATCTCTGAGGTCCCTTCCAACCCAGTCGATTCTATGATTCTATGATTTACTTTTCCTTACAAGACTGCTTATATCGTCCTTCTGATTTTAGATACCAGAGTTGGAAAAGTGGTAGCTTATCTGTTATTTATAATGTAGTTACAATATTTTTACAGATAATTTCTTACTTTTCTAACCTTATTGTCTATTGTTTTTCAAGGTATAATTCAGCAATACAGAATACGAGGTAAAAATTGTTTAAGAAAATTAACAAAAGAAAAATTTAATTAGATAAACATCTAATTAGAAGATCTGAAGTTTGAATTTAAGGAATTCTATGCATATACATGCTTGACATACCTTGTAGTCTGTAGGTCATAAATAATTAACGGTTTATTTTTACAAGAATATCTTCAGTGCCATTTATATTAATATTTCAGTAGTGATGTTAGTAAAATATACAAAACAGATTTCCAAATCTAAATATTCACTTCAAATGGGAGAGGACAAACTATTTTTTGTTTCCTTACCTTTTACTGAAAAGAAAATCACGTTTGCTCTCATATATAAGTGACTTAGAAAATTTGAAGAGCGGCTGATATTCATAATATCCGTCAAGTTAGATTTTGATCTCTTTGGAAATGTTACAAAATGGCTTCTAGTTTTATTTCATATATTCATGGAATAGAATACTTTAGGTCAGAACAGACCTTTAAAGGTCACCCAGTCAGTGAGCAGGGACATACTCAACCAAATCAACCTGACCTTGAATGTTTCCAGGCATGGGGCATCTACCACCTCTCTGGGCAGCCTATTCCAGTGTTTCACCACCCTCATCTCAAAAAATTTCTTTCTTATATGTAGTCTGAATCTTGTCTCAATCTAGTTTAAACCACTATGCCTTGTTATGTCTCAACAGGTCCTAGTAAAAACTCTGTCCCCAGCCCTCTGATCATTTATTTAAGCAATTCCTTTCATGATTTCATTGTGTATCTATTATTATGTACTAAAAGGCTTTTTTTTAATAGAGTCATGATGATCATGATACATTTCCCATCGTGCAGATAATGTTTCACATCTTTCCATCCCTGTTTGGGCAATCTTCCTTGTCAAGTAACACCAATAATACTTAAGCATCGTAACATTTTATTACAGTAATTCACTGCTCTTCACACAAAAGAAAGGCTGAAGAAAAAAGACCAGCAGGCTCAATTTGCCTCTGTTTTTCTTTTCTTCTGAGAAGTGGGATTTTGACCTTCAAGTGGAGGAAAGGAATCATGTTATAACTTCAAGTGCAACCCACTCACCAGCCTAATAGAGAAAGAGGCTATATACACAGCAGCTCCCCAGGACACATGATTTCCTCCCACTACTTTAATCGAGATAAAAGGGGACAAACAATGTTAAGTGCCACCTACAGTAGAAATAGACGTTTCGTAGGAGGAAGGAATAACAGGATAGCACTACATTATTCACCTTTTCTCCCAGCAAGGAAAGGCAGAAAATGATAAAGTGAGACCAGAAGTGTTTCACACTGATACTGTGAAGTGTTTCATCTTGGAAGTTAAGAAATATTATCTTCACTGTTCTTCTGACTACAATATAGTAGTTTTGTTGGCCTTAAAAAAAGAACTAGAAAGAAACCTGTAAATAGCCCAGTGGTTTTCAACACACGACAACTGCAAAGATTAGCCCCTCTCAAAATACTTGAACAAAAGTATTTGTAACAGTGAGGACACTGGGACTAGTTTTCTGGAAAGAGAATCTATTGCCAGTTGACCAGGTGAAATACAAAGAAACCAAGTCCACAGTACGTCTATGGATAATAGCAATTTCTTCTGGTTTCTCTACCAATACCTTGCCAATCTATACAGTATAAAGGAGAATGCATCTGGAGCAAAGGAAAGAGACACCCTTTTAAACTCTGAAGTGATTTCTGGAGCTTGAAACTAAGAGCTGAATCCAGTGCTTTCCTGTAAATTAATTCTTGATAAGTCCACCAGAAAGGAACTGAGACTAACTTCTCCAAGTGAAAGCATAGGTAGACAATAGGAAAAGTCTAATATTCATTGCTTGCAGAGTGTGGAAACATTGATTTAAAGATGATGCCAATGGTACAGACAGTGGAAGAACGGAAACCACAGAATCTGTGTTTAAGATGTCCCACTTGTCACAAAGACCACACTGATATTAATTTGGATAAATGCAACAATGATCTGGATGGTAATAAGTGAACAGTAGAAAGGGCCTAAAATCCTAATTTAAGAGGGTATCACAGCATAAAGGAACTAGAGAGGTGAGCAAGGAAGCACTCCAGGAATACTCAGTGTCAAAGGATATTATGTAGGAAAAATAATTCTTGTAAAACAGCTTTTTCACAGTGTGAAACTTATTTTCCAAAATATTTTTCAGTTGTAAACAGAGAGTTTGAAGTCAAAGTTCAGAGGGAAAAATACACTGGCAGAGAAAATAACAAATGAACAACAATGGTAAAAAAAATAAAGCGAGATATAAGGCTGGAGGTATAATTGATGAGATGAGTAAGGGAACAAGAATACTTAGAGGATTCAATGTCCAAAAAATATCGCATAGGAGAAAGAAAAGGATAAGAAAAAAATAAAATGATATTGTTAGAAAAGTCCTGGTTGAGAACCAAGGCTATCTAACTGTTGCAGTGTTTTAATACAGATAATTATTCATATAGATGTAGATAGCTTCATAGTAGTTGCCACAGTATAATGTATCTACAGTGGGCCACAGCTTGGGTTTAAATCCTGATTTGTTAAGTCTGGACACTGTTTTATTGCTAAACTCTTAAGCATCCATTTTGAAATCTCTAGAGCAATCAAGGCAAGCCTGCCATCCACATTGAGCTTTGACACACATGGCAGGTGGAAAGTCTCAGTTCTCATCTTCCTTTTCCCTGCAGAGGGAATGATGTGGCTACAGGAGTGTTTTCCATCCTTTTTGCTCATGAGAGGTGACTACTAATTGCCTCTCCTTGAATCTGAGATCATTGCTGATACAGAACCCCTTCCAGGAACAAAGTGGAGGAAGAGCATAAGTGTCATCAGGCTTGTGTCCTGTCTGGAAACTAATTTTCCAGTATTCAAGCTGGCACCCAAACCCTGTCGTGCAAAGGCCTGGTTCCCACACTACTTCTAAGAGCAAATGAGTGATCAAGAATAGCAGCTAAACTCAAATGCCTAAATGAACATTTGGAAGCAGAAAACCATGCAGGTCTGTGCTGAAAAGTGACAATTCTAGTGGCTGCCACAGCCTGAAGAATTTGCTGTCTCCCTGCTGACTTTGGATTCCTTTCCACCTGGTGGGGTCAAAGCCCACAGCTGAACCCGTGCTCAAAAGCAGGATATGAACAGAGCCACATATTAGCATAATGAAACAAAATCAGAGATAGATTGGCAGCAAAGGGTCCCAGGCATATAGAATTCACTTTGGTTAAGGAACAGTGCAATCTCATCCTGCAGTATTAAGGGTTATTCAATGTTTATTCTTTTTCCTGCAATGGACAAGATGACAGAACATTGTCACTCTGCCTGTTTAGGTACTAGTGATGAACAGGAGCCTCGACAGCATGCAAATAGCATCAGCTCTGTGAATAGTGCAGGTGAAAACTGTAAATTTTATCACAAAGAGATTGTTGGTGGGAATGATTTACATCAAATCAGAGAGTGTCTCTTCCCTTACTATGTGTTACCATTAATTTCAGTAGTGCTATTTTTCAAACTTACAAATGCAGAGGAAAATAAATAAATATATAACAGTTATGAATTTTTGGCAACTACATCATCTAATTACTTAAACACAGCTACCGAGTTACTTTTTTTCTTATCTTGTTTCTCTGTAAATTTCTTAACAGAAGCCTTGCAAGGAGCAGTTGAATTTTTACTTTGCTAATATTTAATGACATTTCAAATGCTTGGCTTTTAAATGCATTGAGGAGTAACTGCTATGAAGCCAACAGATATTTTTCAACACTTTCAACCTTTTATTCCCTTTTAAAATGAGCAGAGGACTGCTAATGTCGTTTTGTGTTGCACCTAGACCTCTCACAAAAGCTTTATAGCAGCCTGCACAAGAGTGATTATTGAGTATTTCCAAATATATAATTCAGTGTCTACAGACTCCCACAGAGCCTTGTCTCTGTCTTGCTCTTGCTTTCAACACAAAAACAGATCTGCTGCTTCTCAGCAAACAACTCAAGTACAATAATTGTTTATTATGATAAATCTTTTGTGCTAAAAGGGATAAGCAAAGACTGATTTTTACATGATTCCCACTCAGAAGCAAAAGCAACAAGAAGTTCACCATCATGCACGATCACACATTACTGTGTAGATTACACTGCTTTAATATCCATATGTATTTGCAAATTTCATTTAAATAAGTGCTTTAAATACCCCATGCAAGGTTTTTAATAACAAATGCCTTGTTCAAATCTCCTACATCATTACTGGTTCTGAAATAAGTGACCTGATTTTTTGAAGTACGGAGGATGATGTCATTTATTTAAATCCTCATAAAGGCTTTTGGGCATACATTTAGGTTGATATTTGCTTAAATCTTAATGCTATAAATGATAGTCAAATTATTTATGCAATCTGACATTCTTGAAAAACAAATTGTTCCTCTGAGTCATATATCCATATTTACCCAGTCACCAATGCTAAACACATATTTAAAATATATTTTTAACTAATAAGCACTGCATGGACACATCTTTCCAACCTAGTTCACTCTCTGATCATTTTACCTTTAAAAGTCAAACATGCAGTGTGAGTACCTAACATTGCCAGTCACTGAGCAATAAATATCTGTGCCCCACTAGACCACATAGGGTTTTTTAAAGTAGAAAGGTGACTTTTTTTTTCAAAGAAAGGTTACTAAATGGAGAAATTTGAAAAAAAACATTTCCTGTTTGACTAAACTGTCAAAAAGTTTTTGCTAAACCAAAACAGGAGAAGCATTTGTTCTATCTTTTAAAACAGGCAAAGGTCATATGAAATTCAAAAAGTGTTTTTCCTAATGCTTTCTTTGTGAAACTTCCAACAGCATACTCAGATATATTAACGTGGTTGGTACCCTGCAGTATAGTTCACCAGCTCCTGTTGGGCAGACAGGAAACCTCTATGTCTTATCTCCAGGTTTACCTCAGAGATGAAGTCCTGGAGATCATGCCCTTCACAATCTAAAATCTATTTTACATTATGAAATGAAAAGCAGTAGGAAGGGATTTTCTTTTTCACGGGCCCTGGACACAGCTGATAAAATCCGCTTTGCCTGGATGGGAAACAATCACCCTGGATTAGAATCAATGTGATGCACAGGCTTTGATTTGCAGACACTTGGTTTGTCCTGTTGTAGTTATGTAGACAAAGCAGGATGGAGATTTGTCCCTATACGCACCCAGTTTGTGAAAGAATAATCTGCATCTAGTGTGTAGTCTAGGACTGAGGTCTGCTATAGATTCTAGAATTACAGATATTTATTGCTATTATTGGTATTAATAATAAGATCAGGCCTCCCATAAATGCCACACACCTTTTGCTAAATTACAGGCTTCAATTATTCTGTGAGGCTCTTTCAGTTCCCTTGAGCACAGGATCAAAATACTCCAAAAATGACTTCAAGATAAGTCTCCATTGCTGAGCCTGTTCTGTGCTGTCTTACGTGACTGCTCAAAGTGTGGCCACAATAGTCGTTGAGTGCAATCAAGCTAAGTTTTTAAATAAGCTCATTAAAATAGTTCTGCTCAGTTCTCTCCCTTGCTATTGATAGCATTTTAAACCCAGAAAGGGTCAATCTGTTTTAAAGAGTAGCAAAACATAGCCAATAATTCTTCTTGGAATTAATTCCTACTTCAAGTCAAATAACTAGGTTAAGAACAGAGCAGAGCTTTTTGAAAAATCTATTTCAAAAAATATCCAATTTAATATTCAAAATTTCAAGTGCTAGGGAGGTCATGAAAACCTTTGAATAGCTCTTTCGATGGATAATTACCCTGACAATTTCAAATGTGTGTACTGAATAGAGCCTGAATTTGGCTAGTTTCAACTTCCAGCCAGAGGATCTTTATATATCTTAGTCAATTAAAAGCAAGCCTCTTTGATCATCAGAGTGCTTTTTCACACATATGTGTGTACAAGCAATTATCAAATCACTTTTTATGCTGGTGTTTTTCTTAAAGAAATAGACATAAGTCCTTCAGCCTTTTCCTATAGAGCAGATTTTAATTACTTTTAAATAATATTATGACATTCCTCTGAGTCTTCATCATTGTTTGAATATCTTTTTCTGACTGTTCATACATGGACGCTGTGGACACTTTTTCAATTCAAAGTAGGCTGCAGCCAAATCTTTTTCAGACTCAACTAAATACAAACAGTTATTATCACCTGAATTTAAGAAATTTTATAATTTAATTTTAAGATAAATTAATCTTTATTTATCATTACTCAATTTTTTTTTTCTTTCTATCCAGGGAAACTTTTGTTGAGCCAGAAAGTTGCTGTTATTCTGTAGAAAGAAAATTGTTATTTCTGCAATTTTATATATTTCAAATGAGTCCCTTATGCTCCATTTTTTTTTCTATTCCCCCTTTTATTTTACACATAACAATTTGAAAAAACATGTTTCTGCTAGTATACCTTTAGTGTCATAAATTTTTTATTGTGCAGAGATCTAACTCTGTTCTTCTAAGGCCACTAGCCCAATTTTCACAGATAGAACAATGCATAATTAATCAATTATACTTCAATGTTTTTAGGTTGATTTGATGTAGGAGAAACAAAACAAAGAACAAGCCAGAATAGAAAACTCACTAGAAACAAACTTCATTTTGAGATCTTCCCTCTCTAATTTACCAAGCTGCTGGCTCTCCAAACACCCCAGGCTGGTGCTCATGCTACCAAACTGCTCTGGAAAAACCTCTGGATCAAAATAAGATCTGGATCTTCAAAATAAGAAGACAACTTCTCAAAACTAGCAGGTCATGAAGCCTAATGAAACAAATTTAGAGCAGAAGGCTGAGCATGCCTGGACTCTAGACAGTCTGGAGTTTCCTGAAGCAAGATCAAGATATTCTGGGAAAACATCAAAAATATTAGAAACTGCTAAATAAATGCAGAATTGAGGGAATCCTGCTTCTCAGTGGTGTCTCAGACTGAACTTGTCAAATCTCTAGCTGCTTTTAAAACTCTTAGCCTTCATGGAATCTAAGCAATATTCAGAAGTGAATCTTAAATTGCAATGAAAGAGTAACAACTTGCATTAGAGACATTCAGGCTTCTCTCAAAAATTAGAATGACTCCATTTTAGCAAAATCATCAGTTCACATAATTCAGTCATCTTTTTTCAGTTGATTTTAATTATCACATTAGCCCCAATTCTACACTATATTCATCTCAAAAAGAACCATTGCTGTTTTAAAATAGGAAAGACTTAGCCTTAGTAATCTTTCTTTTTCTTTAAAAATGCCCTTCAATACATTTTCTCTATAAGCTCTAGTAATGCTGCTATAAGAATGAGCATGACAATACTATCTCAGCAGTAATTATTTAACATTAATTCTGATAAGGATGACATCTTGTACTGGCATGCTAGAAGCCATGAAAAATATGCTGCAGAAAAAAAATATATATTCTTTCTACATATTTCCTGATGAATGCTAGCTAAGCAGTCAAAAACTATTATGTGAAAATAGTAATCAAGCTTACCCAGTTTTAAAAAAAGAGAAAAAGCCCCCAAACATTTCTCCTAATTTAATATTCATCTTACATTTTATTTGTGGAGCTCAAGAGCCTAATTTAGAAAAGTATTTAAGCAATGTTCTTAGCTTTGAATTAGTACCTCAGATTTAAAGCTGGGTACATTTTTAGGTCTTCCGTTTGGTCAGAAATAATGTACAAAGTCAACATATGTTACAGATTGTAAGAGAAGAGCAAATATGAAAACATGGAATGCTCACTACACAGAGCAACAAAAGGTGCTTTTGAATTTCATATTCAGAGAAAAACTTTAGTAAGAGATTTTTATGTGCCTTTTAAGATATAAGAAGATGTCAGACATCCACCTGAGATTCATAATACTGTTTTGCAATGATTGTCACAGTTCTGTGTGTAATATATTGGTTCCTCCTATGAATCATAACATCATCAAGATCTCTTGTATACAAGTCCAATTTGTCAGGGAAAAAAGCCCTTATAAAAAGAAATTTACATAGACACTGCATACAAATAGGATTAGTGTACAGTTGACAAGAACTGCATTCATGAGGAGTCAACAGCATTTGCAAGATGTTTAACAGCCAGCATATGAAGCAATTCTGAAATGCAGCTGCATCTGGAACATTTTATAGTTTCTTTGTTCTTTACAGGATGTTCTCTCATATTACTATTTTATGTGCAGTTAGTCAGCCTTCGAGGTCTTGCAAACTTATGGTACCAGCATTCCCATCTATGCAGTACATCATGGAACACACAGAAAAACCTCATATCTCTCTTTAAAAGATAAACTAATTGACATCTACAGCCCTTTCTGTGCAAGAATAACCTGGAAAACAACATAAAGCAAAACACTAATTCACTTTAAAATGCTGCCAGGATTATTTATAGGCATGACGCCCCTCTTGGAGAAGCAGCTCAGTGTCTGAGACAGGCAGAGATTTATCATAATGGGAGCTGAGGAAGTTTAACCTTCCCATTAGGATGTGGAAACGGTACCCACATACAATAGCACTCCTACACCACCTTGGGTGCATGGCCCCTTCCCTGCAATTAGCAACATCTCCACTCCCTGAAATGAAGGCCTGGAAATCAAAGAGTGAATGCTAATTCTCAAAGTGAGTTCACCTTGTCAGCTTAGTCATATGGTCTTCTTTTATAAAACAAAGGGGCATAAATTAGGACACCTCCACCTACTGACATCCAATTTATTTTCAAAAAATGCCTATTCCACATTTCTTAAGGCTGAATTCTCATAACCTTACAGTGGGCTATGAGGCAAAGTGCTGACAGCACACTTTTTCCCATTTGTAAATTTGTCACTTGCTGGAATGCCCAAAGGTTTCGCACTGTTCACACTGTGTTAGTGAGAAACCTGCAGCTGGAAAGGCTGCGCTCCAGAGATCCTCAGAGCCACTGGAGGAGATCTGTGCTTCCACTCTGTCCTTCCACGTGGGGTTCTTGTGTAGTTGCCCACCCTGCTGTGAGTTTTCTCAGCCCAGCTGGCAGCCAGCTTATTATATATCACTGCTCTGCTGGCAATTACAGCGCAGAGGCCAGCTGAAACTTGACACGGTGATCATGATAAAACACTTTGCTGTCAAAGGAGGGATAGGTGCTGAAAACCAGCACCTAACATTCCTTTTTTTTTTAATTATTTTTTATTTTTTCCAAGATGCAAACTTGCTCATCCTGGTTAGCAAAAAGAAATTTAGATTCTGCATGAATGTGGAAGGCACTCTTCACTCTACACAGTGACAGAGGCATGCAACTCTGAGTTAATCTGTGCCACTTAACCTTGAAGTCACGGGTTCAGTTCCCTTTCCCTTTGTCTTACCCAGGTAGATGTGGCTGACTGGCTAAAAAGCAATTGGGAATAGTGCTATTGAGGCAATTAAAATGTCCCAACAATACTGGACCGAATTTGGGGGGAGCAGTTCATTAGGCTGCTTAACAAGGCTAAGACTGACCCAAATTGTTCATAATACAACTAAATGTGTGAGGCCAGTCATTTAAAACCAACCTTGACTTTCATATTTTTTAACAAATAGCATGTCACAGGGAAAAAGGACTTTGCCAGCTACCCAGGGATAAATGGAGGTAGTATTTAGAAAAGGTCAAACAAAATTGCCCTGAAAACCATGTGATAAATCGAAAGTAATTTCCAGTCTAGGAATACAGTATGCAAAAACGTCATCATGTTATTAGCTTTCTAACCAATTCTATATGCATCCTATATCTAATTTGTCTGGTAAGAAAAATCAAAGACCGGTATTTTTCACCCTTAACACTATAAGCCTTATGGAATTATGGGAGAATTAACTACTTCTTTTCTTGCTCCTAGGTCTCAGCAGATGTTTAGTGCTGCATGCCACTCCTCCTTACAAAAGTCCCATCCAGCTGGAGACAAAGCAGAGATATATAGGGACCTTGGCTCAGTGAATCTTTGTGAGTCAAACTGAGCCGATTTTTAGCATTTGGGTTTACTCATTCAAAGTTCCTTCAAGTGTTTTTTTAAGAACTTTGTTAAATATGATAAATAAATCTGTGATGAAAAGTTAATTCAAAATGGTTTCAGTCATATATCTTTGATCAAAATCAAATTTTAAAGTGGTATCAAAGTTTGACTTATGTTTTTTATTGAATTATTTTACTGCTTTATCTAATGTGGTGATTAAGAACCTATGGTCGCATCCATGACTATGGACAAGGCTTATATCATTAAGTTCTTTCTTATCATTTGTTCTAAAAAGACAGTGATATGAAACATTCATTTATTAACCCCAGTAGTCTAATACACTAGTGACCAGAGACTGCTTCTCAGAAGCATGGTTAAGATACAACATCAAAGCCAAACATGTTGAAAGTATTTTCTGATTTTCCAATTAAAATTATTCCTGAAAACTGCGTATCTCCTCTTATTATGGAAAGACTCCAGGTACCTGCACTGTAAATATTGTATGGAGAATTATTCTTCAATCTAGACTTACTCATGTGAAAGACAGCAGGCTATGTGCAATACCAACTTCTGCATTTAGCAATAAATAGAATGAAGACCCCACTTTTCTAGCTAACCCCAGTGACTTGGAATCAGTTCTTGAATGTTAACAGCTGATATTAAATTGTGACCACTTTGTTGCTGAGGTTCTTGACTGTCTCTGGATGGCAATATGCCCCTTGCAAGGTAACCATGCCAGTTTTCCAGGACACAGCTGCCAGTCAGCTGTGGGTTGAGGTGGGGAGAGCATATTATTCTGCCAAGGCCATCCCATCTGCATGAGAAGCATTGCTTTCTGAGAGAGTGGCATGCCAGTGCCACACATTTTGTGCCCAAGCTAAAATGAGATCCACAAACAATAGAGGGGAGGATGATGTGGTGGTTTCAGGCACTTGACTCTGACAGAGAGAAGGTGAATTGCTATAGGGGCCCTGGACAACTCATGAAGAACACAGGTGCCGGGCATGTGAAGCAAAGGGTACAATCTTCAAGTACTCATGCAACATAAATTTATGGAAAAAAAACTTTCTCAAGTACTGGTAAGCTAGAGTAACAGACCCCAGGATTCATTTGCTTTGAGAAAATGGAATTAATCCAAGCTCATATGGTGACTGATTATGGGATATAAAGTATCAAAAAGCAACTTCAGTAGGTGCTTTCTTCATATCTTAGTTGTGTTGCCAGTTCCTGTTGCTCATGATTTTTTTTCTTGCCAACCAGTTGTGTACCCTTCTATGTTCTTACATAACTTTTTTATATAACTCTTTAAAGTTGTGCTTTAAAAACCTTTCCAGCATTATAAATTCTTAAGTTGTACAGATACGAAGCGTATGCATTCCCAAGGTACTTAACACTCATGCTAATGTTATGCTTTTAATATAAGTGCTACAGAGACCTCTGTGCTAATTGCAGAATGTTAACCATAAACATATCAAAAGTCAGAAGAGATGAATAAAATCTAAGCACTTTCAGTGTAATCAACAAGTGCAGCACTGCAGCAGGACTGCGTAAGCCTATTTCTTGATCTTGATCCATTTTATGACTTTCCTGCTGCTGTGGATCCAAAAAGGGTAATACAATTTAAATCTATACTGCTGACTGAAAGCAACTGTCCTCCTAATCAATAAGCAATCTAAATTTGGTTGAGCAAACAAGTGCTTTCTTTTTTTTAAAAAAAAAAAAAGTAAAAAAAAAAGAGTGAATTGAATAATTTATTAATGTGTGTGTTATCTGGAACACGGAGAAGCAACAAGAGATACAGACCATGATAAAACCTAAAACTATATCACTCATTTTCATGTCCAGAACCATGCAGGCAATCTGTGTCATAAACCTGTTTAGTATATCTAATCACATATCATTGCAAGTTGTAGAGGTTATGAGATTCAAGATATTTTACTAGTGTTGATCAATCCCTATTTCTGTTGATGACTTCATTTATCAAGAGCATCTGCACTCCAGAATTTAAGAAAATATTTTTACCCTTGATTTATTTACAGGCTGTATTTTAACTGGATAACCACATATGTAGTTTATTTATTGAAAACCAAAATTCTTCAGCTGCTGACCAACAAACAGCAGATTTCTCACATAAATACTGAGATTAGTAAATACACAGTTTATAAAACTGAGAATTTCAAAGCATTTTCAGAAAAGCTCCTTCAAAGAAAGAAATACCGCTCTACTTTTAGTCAAACATATTCAACAATCTATTTTTTATTAATCAGTCAGCTCTGTTAGTACATTAGAACACTGAACTGCATTAAAATTGTGTATTTATTGCCTTTAAACCATCTGATTTCTACAGAAAATCATTATCTTGGTCTGTTCTCCTTTCAAAAATAATTTCCACAATGACTAAAAAACATATACTGAATAAAATGTCATTAATAACTGTATTTAAGTTATTTAATTAAGAGGGAGTAGTTAAATGTAAGAATTCATGATAAAACCCTAACAAGCTCTAATTTAGTAGTTAAAACCCACTGTATTACATATGAATATTCACACACTGGAATTTTTCCCACCTAATGTTGTGCAGGTAACCAAAGAATCTAGAGGAAGAAAATAGTACTACTAAGAGTTGTTTTCTCCTCTACAAATGGTAAAGAATTACAGTAACATCCTCAGGCAAATTTGTGTGATGGGTAATGGAAACTGCTCTCTGGAGATACCCATCTCTTTTCATCGTTTATTGAAGAAGCCTATGGCAAATACACTCCAAAACTCCATACCTTGGTTAACCAAAAGTTAGGATCATCTGAAATTCTGTTGAACAAAATAACACCCTTTTGCTTAATGAACCACACTAACTGAGCTAACCCAAGGGGCTTCCATATTCAGAGAAATGTTATTCTGAATAAATCTGTATAAAAATAAATAAGTCCGTAAAGGTCAGCTTTGATCTACAGTTCTTAACTTCTTAGTTTAGTAAAGATTTTGAGATATTTTTTCCTCTAATGAGAAATATACACTAAAATTTGTGCAAAGGATAAAATTTGCATAAGAGAAATAGGAACGCATTATTTTTTTTTTCTCTTGTGCAAGCAAAGAGGTAAGAAAACTTTTAATTTCAGTAATTAATCTCTAGCTCAGAAAGTAAGTTTTGGCACAATGTAAAGTTTTAGTCTCTTGACTACATGGTTGAAACTCTGTTACTGGAAATATCTAATGTTAGACTCCTGCTCCCTCACAGTGTGGCAAGGTTAGTGCAGGCTGTTACTTGCAACTACAGTTCTCCCTTGAACCTCATGAAAAGGGGGTTGAAATTACAAAGCCAGCCATCTCCATAAGCAAAAGGGATTTCTCTGAGGCAAAAGGGATTTCTCTCACAGTAAATCAGTTTATACCTTTCTGACTACACAAGAAAATAATTTATGGAACAATCTGAAGTCGATTCTCTCATTAGCTAAACCACATGCTTTGTGATGAGACCCATTAAAATGTTCAGGCACATCTTGAAAATGGCTGTTCGTATTTACTGAGGCAGTAATTCCTTTGCCAGGTTCATTTCATGCTCTGCAACAAAGAGGAGAACTCAGGAATCTACTAACTCCTAAAAACAAATAAAAGGAAAACAAAGCCCCTCATGAAACTTACAGTTCCAGGGTAAAAAACAACCACTCCCCTCCTCCAAATTATCAATACTCAATGGCAAGTTTACCTGGCTGAATGGAAAATAACTATTTAAACTAGGAATGAAGGGGGGCAGGGGTTAAACTGTGATCAATGGAGAGGAGCCTGAATGTGACATACCAGTATTTGTGGGAGAAGGGTGTGCAAGCAAGGTCTCACAGTCCTGTGTCTTGGAGAAGGAGGAGAATGGCACTCTGTATGGCTGCAGGAGCCCAAGAGTTAGTGTGAGGTTGGGGCTATGGAAATATCAGAGTATAATCAGGAGGTTATTAGGGCTCCTCCCACACAAAAGGAGGATGAGGCCCAGCTGAGATGCATCTACACTAATGCACAGAGCATGGGCAACAAACAGGACAAGGTGGAAGCCAGTGTGCACTAGGACAGCGATGACGCAGTTGCCATCATGGAAATGTGGTGGGATGACTGTCACGGCTGGAGCACTGCAAGGAATAGATATAAACTCTTCAGAAGGGACAGGCAAGGCAGGAAAGGTGGTGTGGCTCTATATGTTAGGGAAAGTTTTGACTATATAGGGCTTGATTCCTGAGATGACAAAGTTGAGTGCTTATGGGTAAGGATGAAGGGGAAGACAAGTAAAGGAGATATTGTACTTGGAGTCTGTTATAGACCCTCCCAGCCAGGACAAGGAAGCAGATGAAATATTCAATAAGTGGCTGGCCAAAGTCTCACTATTGTCAGCCCTTGTTCTGGTTTGTGACTTCAACCTACCTGATATCTCCTGGAAATATAATATAACAGAGAGCAGGCAGGGTAGAAAGTTCCTTGAAAATATTGAAAACAACTTTGCAGCCAGGCAGAAAGGGACCTGGGAGTCTGCATCGACAAGAAACTGAACATGAGCCAGCAGTGTGCCCAGGTGGCCAAGAAAGCCAATGGCATCCTGGCCTGTATCAAAAACAGCGTGGCCAGCAGGTCCAGGGAGGTGATTCTTCCCCTGTACTCAGCGCTGGTTAGGCCACACCTCGAGTACTGTGTCCAGTTCTGGGCCCCTCAGTTTAAGAAGGATGTAGAGGTCCTGGAACAGGTCCAAAGGAGGGCAACCAGGCTGGTGAAGGGACTCGAGCACAGGCCCTATGAGGAGAGGCTGAGAGAGCTGGGGCTGTTCAGCCTGAAGAAGAGGAGGCTCAGGGGAGACCTCATTGCTGTCTACAACTGCCTGAAAGGAGGCTGTAGCGAGGTGGGAACTGGACTCTTTTCACAGACGACCTTCAACAAGACAAGAGGACACAGTCTTAAGTTGTGCCAGGGGAGGTTTAGGTTAGATATTAGGAAGAATTTCTTCACGGAGAGGGTGATTAGGCTATGGAATGGACTGCCCGGAGAGGTGGTAGATTCTCCGTCCCTGGAGACATTTAAAAAAAGACTGGATGTGGCACTCAGTGCCATGGTCTAGCAACTGCTCCGGTGGGTCAAGGGTTGGACTAGATGATCTCTGAGGTCCCTTCCAACCCGGCTAATTCTATGATTCTATGATTAAGACAGCTGGTGAGTGCACCAATGAGGCAAGGTACCCTGCTAGACCTGCTCTTGGTGAAAAGAGAAGGGCTGGGAGGAGATGTGAAAGTCTGGAGGCTGTCTGGGGCACAGTGACCATGAATTGATAGACTTCTACATTCTTGGAGATGACAGGAGGGTGGGTAGCAAAACTACTACCCTGGACTTCCAAAGAGCAAACTTTACCTCTTCATCAGCCTGATGGCCAGAGTCCCTTGGGAATCTGTTCTGAAGGATAAAGGAATCCAGGAAGGATGGACACTCTTTAAGAAGGAAGTCTTGAAGGCACAGGAACATGCCATCCCCAAGAGCTGTAAGGCAAGTCACCGACACAGAAGACCAGACTGGCTCAACAAGGAACTTTGGCTGGCTCTCAAGGAAAACAAGAGAATTTATTACTGCTGGAGGAAGGGGTAGGACACCCATGAAAGCTACACAAGTGAGGTTATGCAGGGAGGGAATTCAAAACTCATCTAGAAAGACCAGGGTGACCCCCATCACCTGATAGATGTAGGAGGAAACGTGGTAACAAAAGATGAGGAAATAGAAGAAGTGCTTAATAACTTCTTTGCCTCAGTCTTTAGTAGCAGGACCAGTTATATTCAGGGAATTCAACTCCCTGGGCTGGGGGAAAGGGATCAGGAGCAGAGAGATCCCCCTCCTAATACAGAAGGAGATTGCCAGTGACCTGCTGCACCATGTGGCAGTGCATAAATTTATGGGACTGGATGGGATGCACCCAAGAGTCCTGCAAGAGCTGGTGGGGGTACTCACCAAGCTACTTTCCATCATTTGTCCTGGCTCACTGGAGAGATACCAGAAGATTGGAAAACTGCCAATGTAATCACCATATATTAGAAGGGACAGAAGAATAATCTGGTAAACTATAGGTCTGTCAGTTTAACCTTGGTCCTAGGGAAACTGATGGAGCAGATCATCCTGGGTGCCCTTATGCAGTACATATACAACAACCAGGTGATTAGGCCCAGTCAGCATGTGTTCATGAAGGGCAGGTTCTGTTTGACTAACCTGATCTCCTTCTATGATAAAGTAACCTGCTTATTGAATGAGGGAAGAGATGTGGATGTTTTGTACCTTGACTTTAGCAAGGCCTTTGGCAAGGTTTCCCACAGCACTCTCTAGAGAAGCTGGATGCTTGTGGCTTGGAAGTGCATGTGCTCTGCTGGATAAAAAACTTGTTGGAAGGTCGGCTTCAAAGGGTTGTGCTGAGTGGAGTTAAACCCAGCTGGTGGCTGGTCAGAATTGGTGTTCCCCAGGACTCAGTGCTGGGACCACTCCTGATTAACATCCTTATGATTTGGGATAGAGTGCTTCCTCAGTAAATTTGCAGATGACACTAAGTTGGGTGGAAGTATCGATCTGCTCAAGGGTAGGGAGGCTCTGCAGAGGGACCCAGATAGGGCTGATCAATGGGCCATGGCCTACTGCATGAGTTTCAGTAAGACCAAATGTTGGGTCTTGCACTTTGGTCACAACAACCCCCAGCAGCATTGCAGGCTTGGAGAGGAGTAGCTGGAGAGCTGCCCAGCAGAGAGGGACCTGGGGGTGTGATTCACAGATGGCTGAACATGAACCAGCAGTGTGCCCAGCTGGCCAAGAAGGCCATCTCCATCCTGGGCTGTATCAGGAACAGTGTGGCCAACAGGACCAGGGAGGTGATGCTGCCCCCATACTCTGCCTTAGTGAGTCTGCACCTTGAGTACTTAGTGCAGTTTTGGGCACTACAGTATAAGAAGGACATTGAGGTGCTGGAGAGGGTGCAGAGAAGGGCAACCAAGCTGGTTAGGGGTCTGGAGAACATGGCCTGTGAGAAGAGACTGAAGGAACTGGGGGTGTTCAGCTTGGAGAAGAGGAGGCTGAGGGGAGACCTCATTGCTCTCTACAACTACCTCAAAGGAGGTGGTAGTGAGACATGCTGGCCTCTTCTCTCTGGTGACCAGTGACAGGACAAGAGGAAATGGGTTAAAGCTCCAGCAGGGGAGGTTCAGGTTAGATATTAGGAAAAACTTTTTCACAGAAAGAGTGGTGGAGCATTTGAACAGGCTGCCCAGGAAGGTTGTGGGGGCACCATCTCTGGAGGTGTTCAAAAGATGGGTAGATGAAGAGATACAGTGGATGGTTTAGTGGTTAGGGGTTGTAGGGTGTACAGCAGCAGGTTTGCTACCAGCAGCAAACCCAACAATTTGAATGTTGACACAAGCAGTTCTTGGATGCTTTACATCTGCCAGTGTCTATTTCTTGCCCACTTCACTCACAGTAGAGACAGGTCAGTGAGATTTTCACTTCCCCCTCCCCCTCCCCCCCCCCTTTTTTCTTGGTGGCTATCATTTCATTTGAGGCAACTGCTCAAAAATCCTCACCTTTAACTCCTGCAAAAAAAATGAGAAAAGATCTTTGATAGCAATCAGAAGAAAATTAGTTGCATTGGGATATAGATTCCCATCTTGGGGAAAGAGTAAGTCAATAATACTAATGCTGACAAAAATTTGAACAGGCAGACTGAAAATTCTATAATCAGGCTGTAAGTTTCTTAACATTACATTTGTAGTTATGTTGTAATGTCACTAATATAGAGGTCCTTTTCCCTAATGATTGCTAACAAAATCAAATTACAATTCTAAGTATGCATAGAAGTTGAACTCTATAAACTTCCTCTCCTCTTTTGTCATGTCATTTATGAGGCCTCCTTATTCTTATAATGAATAATCTACATACACCTGGAGCATCAGATTAAAGAGGACATTTTCCAATTCAGTTCAAGAGCAGTCCCGCTTTTTATAGTATGTCTTCAGGAAAATGAATTATGAAGCACCACATTGTACCCAGAAAGGAAATTAAGGTTGATTCTGTCTTATTTCAATATTTATTCATCACCTGAAAAATTAGCTTCTGATCACTGAGATATTGTATATGTGGATGAATATAGGTTATGCACAAAAAAATTATAATTGTGAGTTTAATCATATGTTTTTGGTAAGAAATAATTACCATATATCTATGTGGAAGGAAAAAGGTAACCTTCTGGGCTCTTAGGGAGTGCATCATCACTGTTCTTGACTTCCCTAATAAAATCCTAACCAAGATGAATAAATATCAACAAGTAATTTTAAAATATGAACTAAAAGTTATGGAAAAAAAAATTACACAGAAAACGCACAGGTGTGCTTTCTGCAGTTGAGAAAAAAAGAAATAAAAGAATGTAAGACTTTTACAAATGTTTCTAACAACACCAAAGGTAATTACCATATTTAGGTGAGGAAGAATTTCATTAAGCTGGTGGGATGTCCACATTTTTAGGCAGGTTTACCTTGGACTAGATATAAGTCTCATTGAACAGCCACTAGTGGTTCTCTCTGTTGCCTCTCATTTGCTGGAGAGATACTGTCAGGTCTGGAACATGATTCAACCTTCGCAAGACATAAATTTTCCCCAGAGGTACCTATTTTTTTCCAGGAATTGTAGAAAGAACATCAGATCCCTCTATTTTTATCTTAGTTACTTCAAATAAGTGCCTATCTCATGCGATATAAATTTCTTGTTATTAAATATCACTCCTTATCTCAGCTTCCAAGAAAACCTTTTCTCTACATTTTCCACATCAAGCATTCTGCTTCTTAGCAACTTCTCAAGTCATTTAATATTCCTTGCAATATAAACCCTTAACTTTTCTTCCTAATAAACACATTTCTAAGCATTTTCATCTGCCAAAACTTCCATTCTTCTTCTCATGCCATTTTCAAGTTAAACATAGCATTACATCTAAGTATCTTAGAGCATTTAGAAAACATTTTTCTTCTGAAGCTTTTTGGATCATGCTGCAAATGCACATAGGTAAAAGCACAGCAGTGAAAAGTGGCTCCATTAGAATGCTTTTTTTTATCTCATTATTTTTAAAACTGACAGCATGGCAGACTCAGGTTCTTACTCACTATCAAAACCGAGCAAGGAAATGTGATTCTCAGCATTGCTTCAGCTTTAACCCAAAAAGACGAAACTAAAGCTACAGAAGATAAATCTACATGGTACACATAACCTAAAGTAATTTTCTGTACTTGACTAAATGTTTTCCTCTGTATTAAGTTTGCCTTCAAATACGCTGTACCAAAGGGTGCTTTCTGTGATCTACGTGCATACATATCAACATTTCATATTGTGCAATAAATATCCATCAGGTGGCAAAACCAAGTAGTCAATACAAGCTCAAATCGCAAAATTTGTCTGCTATTACCTTCAGTTAGAGGGTGTGCTTGTATGCATTATACACACCCCAGTCCTCTCTTTCTATTTGTATAATGAGCTATATTTGAGCATAAACACAGGTGAGTGTTTAATCTGGAGGAGACTAAGGGGGGACCTTATCACTCTCTACAACACCCTGTAGTTGTAGTCAGGTAGAGGTCAGGCTCTTCTCCCAGGTACCTAGTTACAGGACAAGAGGATATGGCCTGAAGCTTCACCAGGGGAGGTTTAGGTTGCATATCAGAAAGCACTTCTTCATGGAAAGGGTGATCAGATTTTTGTCATGGACCAGCCAGGGAACTGGTGGAGTCACCATCCCTGGAGGTGTTTAAGGAAAGGTTGGATGTGGCACTTAGTGTCATGGTGTAGCCAGTATGGTGGTGTTAGGTCACAGGCTGGACTTCAAGGTCTCAGAGGCCTTTTCCAGGCTCAATGATTCTTTGATTCTGAGTGACCTCCAAAACTATTAAGTTGTGCAAAGGAAGGCAGCCCAACTAACTCCTCACGTAAGACGATGAGATATCCCACTAGCTTAGTTGCCAACAGGGCACTATGTGAATTTGGATGTGTCTGTGTGGGGTGTGTGCATGAGTGTGAAGACAGAACAAGAGGAAAAAAGTGTTGAAATGGGTCACCACATTGATCAAGCAGTAAGCTCATTCGTTTTATGAAGATCGAATCTTTCCTTGATAGGTACTTAGTTCTCCTAATAAGGAGTCATACCTGGTCACCAGGAAAAAATTTTGATCATGAAAAAAGAAAATAATTCAATAAATTGAGTTAACACATTTCTTTCTTCCACTAAGTGACAGTCTGTTCATGTCCTATCATAGCCAGCAGTAAGAATACCTTAGTGCTTTACACACCCCACTGCGTAGGTCCTACCTCACTACATCAGCACTATTAATGCAATATATCTGTCAAGGCTTATTAAAATTCTTTTTGATGTGTATCTTGGCTCATAAACCTCCACACTGTATTGATACTGCCTAAGGGAATGTCCTTGTAGCACTGAATCTCTGCAGATGGGATGATAAAAGAGAAACGTTCAAAACTAAAAAGTTCCATCTCTAGCTAAGCTTTCTCTTCCAGCATCTCCTTTGAAAAGTGTTTTGTGTTGTCAGTCTATAACTATTGTTCAAAAAAATGGCTTAAAGAACATTTTAACATGTAGCAGAAGAACTTTCTTACAAATAAAGAAATGATGGCAAAATCAGATGATTGCTTTCTATCCATTTTTATGGATATACCCATTTTTGTGCTTTGTAAGCATCTTTGCCTATATAAATCCTTGGAAAACAAACTCTGGCAGACAGATCCCTCACTAAACTGAGGAAGAATTTATCAAGCCAATCGAAGGAGAAAGTTTTGTTCATGTTCTTCTTCATACATGTAATCTTTTCTGCTTTTCAACTTGTAATTAACTGCCTCAGAGCACAGGAATTGTCCTTAGGGACTGCTAACACTGAGCTCTCCAGTTTGGAACACATCTCTGGTGACAGGGCATGCTATGTGCTCCAGAAATATATTAAATTTTTACAGTATGTTTAAAGTAAAACACATGGGTCAAATATCACTGGTGATGACTTTATGTGAATTTAACTGCATATACTGATAGTCTATAAAAATTTTTACCTATGTTATCTTGTAGTGCTGTTCTTATGCCTTTTAATGGTCATTGCTGAACTGCAAACCTGTTATTCCACATGAATTTCCTCAGCAATAAACCTCCATCAGTAAGTTCTCCAGGCTCCCTGTAAAGGCCTTTGCCTTAATAAATTTTGTTTTCTACCTGATTTTATATGAATCTTAACAATCAGACCCTAATCAAGTTCAGATTGAAGTCAATGGCCAAGGTACTTTTTCCTGATTCAGGAGGGAAAGTGGGAGGAGGGAGACAGAGACACATACTGAATTTTAAATAGAAAATAGATTATTACATATAAAAATATGCACTGTACTCATATATGTACATTCACAGTGCTTCAGTGCTAGGCTAAGCCTGGAAGACATTTCCTTAAGAAGCAGTTTTTGGGAATCGGACTGAAAATAAGATACAGCCATATGATGGTTTCTTTGGGATCAAGGTAAACATCACAGAATCAAAGAATGTTTGGGGTTGGAGGGGACCTTAAAGACCATCTAGTTCCACCTCCATGCATGGCCAGGGATACCTTCCACTAAACCAGACTGCTCAAAGCCCCATCCAACCTGGCCTTGAACAATTCCAGGGAGGGGGCAGACACAACTTGCTTGGGCAACCTGTTGCAGTGTCTCACCACCCTCAAACTAAAGAATTTCGTCCTAATGTTTAATCTAAATCTACTCCTCTCCAGGTTAAAACTATTTACCCTCATCCTGTTGCCACATGACCTTCTAAAACATCTCTACACAGCTTTCCTCTAGGCCCTTTGAGGTCTACCTTGAGCCTTCTCTTGTCTAGGCTGGGCAATTCCAATCCTCTCAGCCTGTCTTCATAATAGAGGTGCTCCAGCCCTCTGATCATCTTCATTCAAGCCATTTGTGGGTTTAAGAATTATAAGACAGTTGAACTGTTTGGGGTTTAACATTTGCCTCTCCTGCTCTCCTTCCTCATTTTTTATTTTTAGCAACATTTATTGTAGAAATTATTTTTTCACATTTTTTTATACTTTCAAAATGTTACTGTAACTATTTGTAGAAGACTGTAAAACAAAACAGAGGGAAAACTAAATGTAATGTAGTAGAGATTAGAAGTCAGTTTCCTCTGTTAGCTTTGGAGACTCCAGAGCATAATTTAATCTGCAAAAGTTCTTCACCCAAAATTTCAAGTCTGATTTAAATGAAAATATGAAATAGACATTTCTAGTTGATGATTGTGCCCTTCCTTTAAATGCCAAACACTGCACACAGTGAAATACAAAAAGCAGTAAAGGAGTTGTACTGAATTAAAGGATTTCTTTAACCTTATGCTTATGGCTGGGGAACATCCTGAGAGCTCCCAAAAGAACTTCAGTTTTGAGGATCTGTGAGGAAGTTTCTGACAGTATTTTTATGTGGTTTCCTGTTGGTTATCTCGAAAAGCATCTGTGCACTATTTTTACAAAAAATGCATTATAGGTAAGATACACAGATGCTTATTTTTCCTACAAAACTACATTTTACTCATGATGGATAGGTTGCCAGGAGCATTTTAACATCTTTTGATTCTGTCTTCCTGTGCCCTGTGTGATAGAAGGTTAACTCCCTTGAAGCTTGCTTTAAGATCTCCAGGACAAAAGGCCACAGGATGCATTGAGGTGTCTCTGGCTGGATTTCAAACTAGCTGTTAAAATAGACACCACATATTTAAAAAAAAAAAAAGGAGTCAGTGTAAACAAAAAACTAACACTCAGATTGGATTTTTTTTTCCAGGCTGTCCTTTGCATAGTAGTGTACAAAATTAAATTGTTATTTCAAGCAAACAATTAATTGACTGGCAACCTAATTCTAATAGAATCAGGTAAAGTCAACAGAAAAATAATAGATACAGCCTGAAGAAATTAGATGTATAACTTCCTCTCATAGTTCCCCCTTCTACTAAGAGATAGGCAAGTACAAAAGGTGGTGTGGCCAGATTTTAAAACAATACAGTATTCTTACAAGAAAAATCACAAACACAGCAAAAGGCTTCCAGTTTTGGTTGTGGAATTTGCAAGGAGTTTTTTATCTAATACTGTTTGGTTTTCAGCACAGTGGAAGGAGAGATTTAGTCACTGATGTTCACATCCTTATTGGTGAGAATTAATTCAGACTTGATCAAACACAGTTCCTTGTTCTATCAACACTGAATACCATAGACCTAAAAGAAGATGGTGCTTGAGCAGAGAAGATTTTTTGTATATGTTTCCCTGGCTCCTAGACCTGAGCTTGTTTGAGTACATGAAGCTTAGGTACCACAAACCAAATCTAATCATTCATTGTGTTCCCCAGAAGATGTTTTGATCCACGTGCATTCATTTGGTTTGGGTCATGTCTGAAAAACAGGGTTCATAACAGCTGCCACAGTGTGTCATAACATCACAGCGAGTGACAGTACTGTTGAGCCAGCAGACTGCTGAGAAGAATTCAGTTTGTAATTTTTCACCTTCTTGGACTGCTGAAGGCTACTTCTGTGAAATATAGATACATATCTTTGGTGGCTCAGGCTTGCCTCTACCAAGTGGATGCACAAAAACTCCAATTGAAAGGGAACAACTAGATCAGTGCTTTCTGCAGTGGAGAAAACCGCTGATGCTTTGGCATAACAATTTGGCATGCAGAGCACTTAGTCAGGAAATGAGAATTAAGTGTACCAACCCCGCCTGGCTTTGTCACATTGCCAGATATTGCCTTATACACACTCACTTTTGGATCCATGGATAATGCCAACATATGGCCATGAATAAAAGAATTATGAGATGAAAAGTACAAAAGGCAAGTGTTGATGCAATTCGGTTGCTTGGCAATACTGAAAATCACGTAAGCAGGGGTAAAGTGGGAAGTCTGTATGTGCTTCCTGAATAAATCTAGGAATTTCTCCACCACTGCATTCATGCAAAATTAATAAATGTTCTGAAATCAAAGATGAGAAGTCAAATTTGCACAGTACCAGGACAGACCTGAACATCAAAACATCTCATGCTGTTTTAGAAGCAAAATAATTTTCAAGAATAGAGAAGTTGTTCACAGGCTAAACTGTACTAAAGTGCTAGAGAAAGGCAAAATCTTGTATGCTAGCTGCCAAAGTATAGTAAATCATTGTGAAGGACAAACATGCATTTCTTGTATTAGAATCCTCTATACACTTGGGTTCTGCTGTTGGTCACTAAATGGAGACAGATGTGTATAGGTGAGGTCAACTAAATCCTCCTAATTTATTCAGAGCTCTACTTTTCCATTGTTTTGTCTGGTACATTTAGTTGTTGCTCATGAAATTATTTTTTCTTGAAGGCTTTGAAGAAAAAAATACCAACAACCCAAACAAAAAAACAACCAAAAAAACCCCAAACAAACAGGAAGAGGAGGAAGGGAGAAGAAGGAAGAGCAACAATGATAGCCTTATACATATGAACTGAACAAAAGTGACATTTTCTCTACAGTAAAGACTACAGGAAAAACTTGACAAGCTTGTGGAATAAAACCACCCATAAAAACAGACAATGAAGGCTGGGGAGAAGTTTAAAATTTTACACATGACCTGAACTGTTATTTGCCTGACAATGAGATGTTTCATTTTGTAGTGCTATATTCATACTATTTTTCTTTTGTTTGAGATACATTTTGTGATGCAAGACTTATACATACAAAGAAGCCAGCTATCATTGTTCTCTGAATGACTGTGAATTGAACTGAGATCCAAATCATTGATTTCAGACCCTGAAAAGGTGAAAAGTCTCAGGGGAATTTTACTTTCTTAATGTGTTGCTGATGACTTATTGGCTATAAAACTTAAAGAGATAAACATTCATGTTCCAGTTAGTATTCCTGAGGAGTTTTAGGTAAAGCAGGTATTTCTTTGGCTAATGTTTTCTGTAGAAACATGAACATAGAAGACCCTGTTAGTTTTTTGTGCTTCTGGCTCACATAAAAAATGAAAATTAATTTCTTTTATCAAATCATGACTGGAAAACAGCGCTTCCAAAGGCTGCCTTCAAAAACAGGATGAAGCCTATCTCTGAAAAGTCAGCATGTTGCAAGATGACATAGATCTCCTTGCATTGCTTTACCTTCAGACTTCTTTATCTCTTTCCTATTTGTCTGATTCTCCTGAATTTTCTTTTAGTCTCCTGTGCTAAAACAGCAAAATATAAGCTGTTGTAGATTAATTACAGAGGTTTAAATCTAGCATGGTCAGCAAGCTTCTAGGTGAACTTTGCTTCTTTGCAATTATTTTTATCATGATTTGGCTTTGTATCATGACATGCATTCGGATACATGCTTTATTCTAGGAATCCCTCTGAAAAACTTATGAATTTTCTCTTTACATAGCTTCTATGGGTGCCATATCAACATCTTTTTTTTGGTGGGAAATACAACCGATACGAAAACTGGGGAGGATTGTGCATAAAATGTGCTTTTTGGCTATCAAAAAAAACCAAAAAAACCACAAAAAACCCCACAAAAAACAAAACCAAAAAACCAAAAAGCAAACTTGGTTTGAATAATTATTTTTCTAATGTGTCATAACAGTCATAAACACATAACAGTGTTTAATGACACTGTTAAACTAAAGTTCTTTCATTTTGATTCTTAACATATAGGTAGAAGTTTTCTGTAAAGCTGCACTAAAAGATATTTTTTGTAAATACCTTAAATATCTGTGGAGCTGTGCAACAGGCATTAAAAAAAAAAAAAAAAAAAGCACAAACTGCACAAAAGGACTGTAATCACTGTTCCAAAAGATCTTTGCTTATGAATGGCACAAAGAATCCAGAAAGACAGGACTACCACAGATTTTGAGCTGTGAAGTAGTAAATTGTGAGAAATAATGAAGTTGGTACATCCACTTGTGGAATACTGAGCATCACTGAGTATCTTACTGAGCAGTATGACTCAGTTCATCTTAGGTTATTAGGGTCAGTACAAAGCTATCTTTGTACTGACTATCTTCATAACCTAAGAACTGGAGAGGCCAGGCTGGATTATATCTGAAAATTCTAACACATAGGACAGAGACCACAGCTTCTGCAGACCTCCCACCTCTACTTTCCTTTTGTTGGAGTGGCTATTTCATTTTAGGCCTTTTCTCCTGAACTGCTCTTCTGGGGCACCTGATTTTCCAGTGTACACACAGTGTACAATAGATAAGTGCACCTGCAGTAAGTCTGTGACATCTGAAAGACATCTAGTTTACTTTTCCATGAAACTCCAGCAAATTAACTAGATCAGTTTATGTCCCTTTTCCTGAGAAAGGAGAAAAAAAAATCCTGCAGAGCTGGATAAGATCAAATAAAAAAATACTTCCCACAAAACACTCTAGGGTAGATACCGATTTCTCTTGCTTCTATGCCACAGATATCTCTGAGCCCTGAAACCCCCCTGGCTGGATAGTCCCTGGGCTTCCTGCCTGAGGAACATTGAGAAACAGGAAGAGAAAAAAAGAATGTGGCCCATTCATGGAATGGTATGATCCAGTTCTTGGAAAGATACATTAATTTGATTAAAACTCAAAGACTGAATGACTGAAAAAACTCTTAAACCAGTAGACACAGAAACATCCAAAAAAGCCATGCTTGTTTAACTGGGCCTAAACAAACAAAAGTCAACTAAGGTTTAAAATTTAGTGAAAACCATACTCCTTTGTAGACCTCCTTTCTCTCTGTGAGAGATTTAACAAGCCAAATGTCTTCCACCAATAAAGTTAAAATATTCAGGTCACGTCACTCTTTATCTGTCACACCTTGCAAATCACATTTTCCAGCATTAAAGTAGTATTCGTTTTGGCTTTTAATTACCTGACTTATCAGCATGTCATATCCCCCCTCGCACTCCCCCCCACTTCTCTGTAATAATTATATTCTGAATCAGTGTGACATTCAACATTGACCTTTATTTATGGCTCTCACAAATTCTCAAATGTTTATTTATAAACCATGAAAAGCAGAGTTTGTAAGAATATTGATTCAGCGTATTAGAAAAGCAGTGGCCTGGCATTCAGTGAGTGGAAGTAAACACTGGCAATTACTAGAGACTGCTTTTCACTACTGATCTTGAGTTTAACCTTATAATTGTATTACTGAATTTGTTTCACTTTGTCCATATAACATCAGGTTCCTAATAAGAAGTCTGATATTAACATAATTTAATAATATTCCAGGAAGAATGGGTTTAATTGGTTTAAAAAGAGGGAGATATGTAGCCAATGCCATACAGTGCAAAAAATATTGTAGCAGCCTGCTTTATTTTGCAATAATTTATAATTATTATTTCAGTCTATTAATGAAATAAGTTCTCAGTGGCTGAGTCACAAATCTTTGATGTTTCTGTCACTAACAAAATCACTAACTGCTCCTAATGATGCCCCTGAGCTAAGGTTCACTTTACTACTGGTATAAAAACTACTTTTGTTGCCTGTAGCATGAATTTGCAAGTGTGAAAGGCAAAGTCAAACTTAGAACTATTTGTCCTGTCCTTATCTTAGTATATTGTGAAGAAAGAAAGTGGCCAAATTCAGAAAATAAACAAACCTCATGAGAACCAATTTCAGAAAAAAAGTGAAAGTAGGGGAAAAAAAAAAAAAAAAAGAAAAAAAAAGGAGAATCAGGGGTATTCACTGCTATTTACTGTTCCTATTGAGCCAAATTTGATGCAAGAGCCAATGAAAATGTAACTGCCTAACTGGGATTAAATCAGAGCTCTGAGCAGCAGTGGGGAAATGACAGCTGGCTAATGACTGTGCTTTTGGATTGGACTCAGAAGTCAAACTTGATTATTTGTTTAGGTTTTTTTCTCTTAAACCTGTATGTTCTCAATGTGAATTTAACCACGTTAAAGCATGAAATCAGCACAAGTAAGGCTTGAGTAGTTATGCTCATTAAACATTTTTTAAAAAAAAAGGGTTTTTGTTCCTTTTTAATACAGATTTAATGCAAAGTTTATAGAAAGAAAATGTTTCCAGGAAAAATTTTCTTTGGGTAGAATTCCATCTTGATGGTATAACACCCTGCTGATTGAAAACAATGCTGATTGTACAGTATTTTTGGCAAATTTTCATTCAGTTAGGGATTTAGACTATGTTTTAAAACACCCCTAGTTTCAGTCTTAATCTCTTCTTGGTAAGCAGTTCTATTTTCTACATGCTGTGTTTGGTCTAGGACCAAAAAAATTCTTCAGTTCAAGATTCATAACCGTTTTAATTCAGTTACAAATGCACTTGGGAAAAGTATTTCAGGAATTATAAGATCCTGAAAAGTTATAAAGACCCTCCTTTTTAAAAAAAATTAATTGCTTTATCCTGCCCATTTTTCTTCTGCTTACATTTTCTACCATTCAGTGACAGTTCAAAGAGACTATTATGATAAGTGAGAATGGTTTGATTTTAGAGTCAGAGAGAATAACTTACCATTATTTTCTTGTGAAGTATCCAGATCTTATACATTGTAAAAGATTAACATGAAACATATCCAAGCATATTTTCTTTCACATTACCAGAAATCACTGGCAGTAACTTCAGAAATATTTTCAATATTTTCTCTGGTTTAACATGAAATGCCAATTCACAGATGGTCAGGAGGGTTTGTTTGGGGATTTTTGTTTGGTTGGTTGGTTAGTTTTTTCCTTCAGGAAAAAGTTCAGAAAAGAAAATATGCTTAAAAAACCTGATATTTAAATATGCTTAATTTTTATTTGGAAAGAAAAAGACAGCACTTTTTTTCTCTCCCCCAAATGGTAACAAAGTAGAGAAACCTATTGTACAGGTCTATAGGAGCTTTCAAATTAGTATCAAAACAGGTGGTATAAAATTTTACCTGTTATTTCTGAGCCTGAAGTTCAGAATATCAGTAAATATCTAGTAGCTACAGCTTTAGAAAATATACTGCATGAGAAGCATTGCTCCTGCTCTGACTTTTAAACTACTGGCCATTGAGGCAAAAAAACTACTAAATAGATCTTTGCTGTGTCCAAAATGGCAGTTTTTATATAGTTTAACATTTTATATTGAAACTCTGTATTGGACATTAGGAAATAGTTCTTCACTGAGAGCATGGCTGGTTACTGGAAGAGGCTGCCCAGTGAAGTGGTCACAGCTCCCAAGGTGTCAGAGTTCGAGAAGCATCTGGATGATGTTCTTAGTCATATTGACTAACTTTTAGGTAGTTTTGTGAGAAGCAGATAGTTGGATTCAACAATCTTTATGGGTTGCTCCCAACTTGAGATATTCTAGAATTCTACGATTCTTCTATATTAATGAATAGATTTTATTCTTCTCAGTTTAAGAAATATTGTAATTATATGTTATTCTATGCATGCTTAGCTTTACAAACCATATATTGAATTTAGCAAGCTGAAGTCTACTCAAGCAATTGAAAATAAAGTGCATGGGGTGGAGATTTAACTATTAGCAGATATGGGCTGACAATTTTTTAATGCATTTGAGAATGCAGTTTGAGAAATAAAATGTTTCAAAATCTGTCCAAATTAAAATGTGCAATTGGATTTTGTGATTATGAAAACATTCTCCAATTAAAACTGAGCAAATTCAGATAGATGGAGCCAACTATGCTAACATTTGAACTGTAATATTAGAAAAAATTACTAAAAAGGGCATGTCCTAACAACCCTCTGTCCCCATTTGTCTAAGTGAGTGTCTAAGTAATTTGTCTAAGTCTAAGGACATATCTAAATTATAATCTCACTGACATAAGCAAATAGCAAAATACCATTACAAGAGGAAAATGACATGTTGCTGATTTGGAGTGCTTGAGTGTGTTTGGAAAAAGAGGGGAGTCTAGATCTTTTGAAAGGAATCTGCTGACTGCATAACTTTCAGTTGGTACCAACATCAAACCCTCCCTGAAGGGAAATCTTCAGAAAGGATGTATCCCTAATATTAGATAGGGAACAAATCCTTCTGAGTGTGCGACCCATAAACTCCTTTACTGAAACAAGACAGAAAAGGATGTGACAGAAAATTAAAGGCCTAAAGGAGAAGTTACCAACTTTCTCATTAATAAAACTCCTTCTCATGGTGTTTAATGTCTAGGCTTAACTTTTTTCCTATGTGAGTGGCCTTTGACAGTGGCAGTTCAGTGAGATAATGGCTCCATAAATAGAAAGCAAAAATATCTTTCCAGTTTGTGAAGTTGCAGCTGAAAGACTCTCCCCTGTTCCCAGCCAAAGAAGACAATGAGCAAAGACTTCTGTAAAAGAACTGCAACTGTTCTTCTTTTCCTTTTCTCTTTTTATCATTTTTCCTGACTTACCCAGATGTGGCATTCATATCACAGGATCTCTCAATACTGCAGAACAATGAAAATGAACTTCATGCTGAATCTGGATGACGTCCAAAACAGCAACAAAAAATATTCACCTGCCTCTTTTTTGTATGTGAAGGTATGTGCTACCTTTAAGGAATGGTTGCAGTCTTTTAAAATGCTGTTTAAAGAAAAGGATTTGTCAATTTCTACAGTACATAGAGCAGCATAAAAATCCACAGTTATGATATGATCAGAAACCTTGGATCTCAGTATAATACTCGCAGCCTTTTCACAGAATTTTTATTAATCTTGAACAATTGGTGTCAGTTGGGGTTTTTTGCATGTGCCTTACCAGGCTGCATATGACACAGTCCCTAAAATCATTACTCAGTTACCATTCACTGTGGGTATGAATACAGCCACCGAGGTTTTAATACCCACATCAGTCTTGCAATCAAAGCACATTCTACAGTTTAGTAAAAATGTTCATATCATTCATTTCTTAATAGAATCAGAAGATAATCTGAGTTGGAAGAGTGCTTAGGATATCTCTGGTCCAAGCCTTCTCAAAGCAGGGTCAGATCTGAAGTCACACTAACATGAACTGGTCATCTCAAAGGGTTTTGGGTTTTGTACAACCAGTATCTCCATGGATGGAGCCTGAGCAGGCTCTCTGGGACAGCAATTCACTGACTGAGCATCCTCAGGGTGAAGTTTCTCCACTGGCCCTTATTTCAACCCACAGTGCCCCATTGTGAAGAACTTTGCTGCACCTTGGTGTAGTGAAATGAGGCAACCAGGTGCCACTAATTGCCAGGGAGTGAATATGAGCTTGTGTCAAGCCCACCTGTGCCTAATTAGGGTGGGCCCCCACTGCGCATGAGCAGGACCAGGGGGCCAATAAAAGGTAAGACCTAAGACACAGGCTCAGCTCAGGCTGGAACTCACAATCTTGGCATGCTTGGTTTAAGTGCTCCTTTCAGCACTGCGCTACCTTTATTGCTCCACTAGAGCTCATCGCCAGCAGGGTGAGGCTTTGAGGAGTCTCGAACCCACGGCCCTCAGCACCTTGGCATGACCTCCTTACAGGCATCAGGAGCTGCTGACAAATATCCCAGAAGTTGCCTTCTCCAGGCTGAATAAGCCCCAGTTCCACAGCCTCTCCTCCCAGGGCAAATCCTCTAGTCCTTGCCATGCTGGTGGCCTCCCAAGAACTTGCTTGAGTTTGTCAAATCTTTCTTAGATAGGAAGGACCCAAAAGTGAACACAGTGCTCTAGACATAGACTATTAGAGTATCACTATTTAGGTATAAATAAAGCAAAGAAACTGTACTGTATCTTGCACCAACCACCGAGCACTTTTAAAGATTTTAAAGTGTTGCTTTCATGTTAAAGGAAAGAAACAGAAACCATTACTGACCTATTGTTATCAGTACATTAGAGTACAGAAAGGGTGACCTAATGATTACAGAGCTAGTAGTTCTTGTTACAGGATCACAGGAACATTTAGAAATCTTGTGATAAGCCCTATTTTTGAATGGGATTATATGTCAGAAACCTAGCAGGTGAGATGAAAACTTTTCCTGAGTATGTGAGAGTGGAGACATCTGCACAGTCTCTACAGTTAGGTATATACTACAGGGAAAGTGACATCAGACAATTCATACCTTAATCTGCTCAGGATTCAAAAATTACACATCTGTAACATGAATTGCAAAGCTTACTCCCTCCAGTTTGGTCTGGTCAATTCAGCAAGACCTAATGCTTACTGACAAGAGTGACATCAGAGCTCAGCACTTTCACTGAAAACCTGACCCACAGGGACAGCACTGCTCTTCAGAGGAAATCTGGGACTTGAAATACATGCATTCTGCACACTTGGAAGCTAAACAGCCATATTTTTCTTCAGCTAGATTAGATGGGCCAGGCTTTCATGGTGATGCCCTGCCACAGTTCAGAAACTGGCAAGAATTTCCAGAACCATCACAAAAAAAAAAAAAAACAAAACAGAAAACCCCCAAAAAACCGAACAAAAAACCAAAACAAAACCAAAAAAAGGAAGGCAACCCTGTAGCCCAAGAAGGCACTTGGGAGCAACAAACTTCAGTTCTAGCTGGGTAACTGGGTTCATCAGTTTCATTCACCGACTTTAAAGCACAAAACAATCCTTTCCTCCCCTGCAGTCACCGAGGCATAAAATCAGGATGTCACTTTTTGATTAAATCTCCAGCTTTATGGATTGGGAATTTGTAACTGCAAAATATCACAGAGGATGAAAAAAAGTTTAGAAGCCTCATCTTCTTAAGTTGTGGAATAAGTCTACTGTCCAACATATCAGGTCCACATCACCCTCTGGCTGTGATTTAAATGAAGCAAGAGAGACAGTCCTTTTGATGAATAGGAACAGCTTATACTTTTAAGTGCAGGAAAGTATTGCAAAGGGGAAAGTATCAAAATAATGTGTGCACTTAATGTCTGAAAATCAGTATCTGCACATTTCATAGTGGATCTCACTAGAGAATTTCAGAATTCAGAATATTGTTAAGGTCCAACTCCAGTGCAGACTACGACTAGAGTAAATAGCCAGACATCAGAACAAGTACCTATTTGCAACAGCAACTCAGAAAAAATATACTTGAGTTGCAAACACTGTGCAAAAGACATTCAGGCATATTTCTGGAACCCAAATGGGTTATTTTTGTATGTGTTTTTTTTCTTAAATAGCTTTAATTATGTGAAGCCCTCCAGGATTATATTTGTCCTAAATATTTGCATAGATAGAGAATTAAAACTAAAATAAATGTGAGTCAAACCATCTTTTGGGAAAGCTCAAGCTCCAGAGGTGTCACTATTTGTCTATTTTCTCATAAAAAACATAACTAGACATTTCTAACAAAATCCATCACCCAGCATGCATGATGCATGACTGATGTGAGGGCTATATTGCCCTAATGAATAGCAGCAAAAATTTAAATTCTGTTCATAATCATCATCATTTATATATGTAGTTCATTCTGAATGACAATCACTACCATGCAGTAACATTGATGTATATTGGTATTTCATTGTGTCCTAAGTCCTGAGAGATGTTTTCAAATCAGTGTTGCCTTAACATCCCCAGAACTGTTAACCCTACTTATAAACTTGAGATGGGTGTATTAGTAGACGGAAAAAACAACCAACCGAACAACCCCCTCTGTATAAAAAAAAAAAAAAAGAAAAGCACAATATCAGATCTCAAATTGCCTAGGAAGTTCAAAACAAATTCAAGCTTAAAACCCCCTGATTTTGAATTACCTTGGATACTCTGTTTGCAACCTCTCTGCCTACTGTCAGCCCCTGAACAAAGGTCCGGGCAGCAATGAACGCTCTCGTCACTTGAACCTTCAGCTTCCTGGGGACATCTCCAAATGGCTTCAGCTGGTCGGTGTATTTGCTTACACACTCCAAGTACTCCTCAGTAAAATGGTACTGGGGGTTTATGAGCTGGAACATCCTCTCCAGGAGCCGAGCCCAGAAATCATTTAGCATTTCTTCCAAGTTCACGTTGCCTCCCGTGTAGTAGCGCTTCAGCTCTGTGAAGAGGTCCTGGAACACCTCGGAGTTCTGCATGTACAGCATGCCATATGTCCGGACAAACATGTCATTTAGGGACCTTTCTGCATTCTCTAGAAGTTCTCGGAAAAACTCTGCAGGGAGAAAAAGCAGATGTTTATGGATACATTAGTAAGGCACAAGGGTTTCGTTCCTATGTTACCCTGAGTAAAGTTTGTCATAATATGTTGTTACAACAGTGCTTTATTTGTGAAATTCATCTATTTGGACAGGAAACAGGTTTATTTAGAGGTAAAGAAATATATCTATGAATATAGTCTGAATTCACCAGCAAGGTGCAAAGATGCAAAACCGTTACCACTGAACACGAGAAGCACATTTAAAAGAACTTCGGGTAGAGTATTTCCACTTCTTCATGTACCGTTTTTGAACATGGCAATCCCCGTCCCTCTCAAGATCCTCCATAGTCAGTATATTAAATCTTCTAAGCTAAAAGAAATTTATATCATGATTTAACTGAAAACTTTAAAACTTTAGACTAACTTCTGTTAGCTAGATAACAGAAAGTTCCACTTTGTTGCAGTTCTTACAGTGTAGAACAGCACAGAAATTATCTGAAAGCCTATTTGTAAATATTATCGTAGGGAAATTGAAAGAAACCAGAGTGGAAATGGGCAGAATCTCTCTTAAAAGTATTATGTGCCTGTGTAATACTAAGAAAATGTTAGTGTTTTCATGAAATTGCTGCTCTGCTGAAGAGCAGAACTAGAACCCTCCACCAGTCATGTCAGAGCCAGCCTAGTAATTCCAGCTTGTGCTATTGTTGGTTTTGGAACAGCAGACCACATGTTTCTTTTAAAAAGCATTTCAGCCTTTTCTGCTTTTGTGCCTTTTACTTACTTAGACCCAAATCACAAACCTATTTCTAAATTCCATCTGGTGGAATTTATTCTCTATAGAAACCAAACCCATGGTGTACAGTGGAAACACCCAAACTTCTCTTCTGCTAAGATCCTTTGACTGCCATATGATTCTTAGGTTTCCCCAAGAAATCCCTTCAGCATTTACAGTAGTTCTTTAAACACATCTCACAAAGGAAGATTTCACCTTCCTACAGAGTTTGCTTGTCAACCTTCTTAAACCTCTCTTGGAGAAGAGTTCAATGACTGCTGTGGCCTGCAAATGGGGCACTGCAGACAACAGGGCAGAGATGGCAACACCTTTGGCAAGCCATGTGTTTGCTGTCATTAAATGACTTGCACTGATGCAGGAGTCACGGCACAGCCAGCTCTAGGATACTAGATTCTAAATATGCAGTTATTGCCCATAGACACAGCTGTGTGTGCTGACTGCAGTGACTCATGAAAATGCAGAACCACTGCAGTGCTAAAGACAGGATAGCAATTAAGACTGTAAGAAAAATTTTACAGTAAATTTGAGGATCTGCAGCTCTGAGCAGCTGAAAGCAGAATCCACTGAACACTATCTACTAGCCTGCAAGGACTCTTCATCATCCTCTTCTTTTTAGCTGAAATTGTGCAGAGCTGCAGTCTTTGATCTCCTAGATGACTGCAAAGAGGTCATCCAGGAAAATGTATACACAGGATATTGAGAATATACTCACTACATCAAAGCATTTATTAAAGGGCAAATACATTCTAATAAATATATCAATGTCCAAACTGTCATTAAAACCACAGCTCTTCAAATGGAATAAGTTCCATCTGGGAAAGAATATGCTTTTGCCAAATAATTTTTGTAGGAGAAAGAAAAAAAAAATCCCACAAAGCTCACAACCAAAAATAAATCCTTGTTATTCCTTGTTGCCTAATAGAAGAATTAAGGTCCACAACAGACAGTCTTCTCTGTTCTTTTTCCTCATTATCCATGATTCTGATAAAGCCACTTCAGAGAAAAGCAAAAAAAAAAGCTGTTTTTCACCCCTAACCCTGACCTAGTGATATCCTTGATGTCTGAATAATCCTGATAGCTATTTTGTGCATTCAGCATTTCTTCTTCTAAGAAACATTGCATACTGCATGTACTGCTGAACACATCTAGTTCTCTAGCCACACAATCTGGAAGGCAAAAAAAAGATGACAGAGAAGTTGAGGCTAAAAGTAAAAAAATGCTGAAAGGTTGAAGCCAGGATTTCAGATCAGTGCAACTGAACAGCTGGGAAAGACAACCATGAAAAAAGTGATTTCAGGCTCCTTGACTTCTCTGTGCTGGGGTGGCATCTGTAAGCAATTCAACACTGGATCCTCCCTTCCCTAGCTACACTGGAAATCCCACTATTTGTCTTAAAAGATCATGTCACTGCATAAGTCTGTAACAGCAAAGAGCACCCATGTTTGCTGACAGCATCTTTTGTCTGAGATTCTTATCCTATTATTTCTTTGTGCATGGCAATCTCACAGTCAGTTTTCTTGAAAATAACCAAACTTTTAAGGGAGTGGTAGAGCTTTGTTCTGTGCTTGTACAGCATCTGATAGGATGTGATCCATGCTGGTTGCAACCTTTGTTCATACTGTGGTACCACAGGCTTAAATTTCATGCTATTCCATATCTGACACCATATGTGTGCATTCTGTAGGAAAGCTAATGTCCTCTAAAAAATAGTACATTTATTTTTTAGCCTTCTCATAGGTCGCCAGGTTTTGAGAGCTACTCCTTAGAGAAAGTGATACCATTAAAAAGTTAGACCATTAGTCTTTTGTACAATTTGGTACAAAAGGCAGTTAGTTTAAGAGTTATCTGCATTAGTAACCCTATGTAAGATAATATGGCAATGACAATTGCAAAGTTGGGTACCCTTGTAGTTCCAGAGAGAAAAAGATCTGTTTTACTAATTAGAAAAATTCTCAATCAACTTCTCATGTCGAGCCAAATGATCACTTTTTTTTTTTTTTTTGGTCTGCAGACCTTCCATACATCAAGAAGGTAGCCCGCTTTGTGATGGTTACAGACATAAACTGTGGCCTGGCACAAATGGGCACTTGTCCAGTTACATTATGAGAAACCAGCTTTCACAAAGACTGAATTTTTCCATTGTCTTCACAGTAATTTGAGGACTTTATGTTACTTTATGTTCATTGCTATGATGATATTTCATCAACTTGCAGGTAGCTTTTAAAAAACAATGTAATATTTCAGCTCATGGCAAACGAAGGAAGAGACAGATATTACTCATGTTGCTTAATGTGCTTCTGGAAGGGGCTCAAATACGAGGGTGGGAGAGGAGAATCTATATAAAACTGAGCTGCATAGTGTTTTAAAATATATATCTTCTGAATTTTTTTGCTGTCAAAATAGGATGCCATGAGCAGTGTTAATTCTGGAAATATTTTTTCCTAATTTTAAGTGGTGATTCATTTAAATGACAGAAAATGTCTTCAGGACATATTCGCCTGAAGATCCCCAGCATTCATTTTTTTCATTTATTTGCTTGAATATCTCAGGAAGCCTGCTTAGTTCTGTTTATGGAGTAGCTGGAAAGGATAAGGTGCAAGGCACACTGACCTACTGAAAACAAGAGGACATTGCTATTTCAAAATATTATGTGACCTATTTAGACTTTAATGGTCTATATGTTTTTAAACATTATTTGTAAATTTAGAATGCGAGATTGATAACAACAGTCTCTGCAAATGAAATCTGAAATATTTTTAATATTTTAAAAAATATTTTGTCCCTTTAGACAACTCAGTAACAAAGTGAAAGGACACAAGGTACTGCTAGAGTCTTTTGCTGACTGGTAGGTACTACTCTCAGATTACAAACAGGGGCTTTTTAGCTCTCACACTACACTGTCAACTGAAAGCTGACTTTCTCACTCTATTTTAACATAGGTAATCAAGTGTCATAATACAATTCAACCTGGGAGCTAGCCTAATTCCAAAGTGATGACTAGTTGTCACCATATGTCGGTGGATCAGGACTGGGGATAATATTGCAGCATGACATGATGTAATAACTGCCTTCAACAAAATTTAATCACAACCATCTAGAGGCAATTATTAGATAAACAAAGCTGCATTATGTTGGAGCTGATGTTCTATGATCATTCCCAGCCTGATAAATTATCTCTTAGTTTATATTCCGCCTGTAATTTAAGAAAAAACAACATCTGACTGCAGAACAAGAGAGAAACATTTTGTTGTCCTGTTCCCAAACCCAAAAAAATCTTTAAGACCAAAAGAAAATCTCATTTAATACCATGTAGTCTGCTCTGCTTTCATTTTTAGCAAAGCTTGAGATCTGAGTGCTGTACTATGGTGCATCTACTTTACTGGGCATGCAATCTCACTGCTACCTGAGAAAAAAACCAGCACAGATGCAGTGCAGAGGTTCTGGACAGGGATATATTCCAGGTTTACATCAGCTCCTCATTATAGCCTTGTTGTCCTGCCTTGTGGATATTGGCTTTCAACGAGCTCTGAGGATTTCGACACACAAAATCCTGTTACCTACCACTTACTGTGGAGATCTGTATGCATCTACATGTTATGTGGACTATAGGTACCTAACTTCATTTCACATATATGAACTTCCCAGTCTCAATAAGGCTGATGGTGAGAAGGATAGAAGAATTAATGCAAGCTGACTACCTTTTGGACAGAAAGGCTCTTTAGGGATTCTTTAGTTACAGATACATACACATGACATACATCAATAGCAGCTTTTTTTTTTTTTTCTGCCCTGTTTTTGTCTGTCTTTGTTTATGAATCCATCAATGGAAAAAAAAACTTTTTGCACATTTTTCATCTTTTTGCAGGATTATTACAAAATTTTTTTCACTTGTTCTTTTTTAAAAGATATTTCACAATAGTATCAATTAGTGAAAGCTGGGATTTATCTAAAGGAAATTCAAGTGAAATTAACCTGTGTAGATTCTATGCTTTTTCAATTCCTTTTTCATTCATTTTTTCTTTCTCATTTTTTAGATTTCCAGAGACTTTCTTCTAACAATATCTAACCTTACAGAACAAAAAGAACTCAGTTTAGCTTCCTGATTGAGAAAAATTTGCTGTAAGGAGAATATTTACACCAGATTATTTCTTTTCCCCTGTTTTTAACTTTACATTTGTAATTATATTCAAGGGTGAACAAATAATATGCATAAAGATATCAGTGTATTGGTAATAATTTTTAGTGAAGCTGAATAACTAATTTTAAAATACCTTTATAGCTTTGCCCTTTAGAAACACTCAACAGTCAAACTGGGAAACAAATTTCAGTTTCCATTAGGAAAAAAAAAGCTGCAGTATGATGAGATCTTTTGAAATTTGCCCCACTTTTAAATCTCATTTTTAATATATTGCATTTAAAAGCTAAGAAATACAGGTCAGATGGCTAAACGTGTCCTGTAATTACTAATTTCAGAAGAGGTAATTTACATGTTCCACTTAAGTCTTGGGTAAAATCATCTATAGGTAAAATGATTTAGCTGTTAATGGATATCTAGAGCTTTCAAGAATGTCCTATACCTCTACATTTCATGGCATTATGAAATTTCTGGATGCTACTAAATTTTTCATAAGCTAGTAGAGTCTCAAAGGCTGCAAGTAAAGATGAGAGTCTCTCCCAGTCTTCAATCTCTCTATTTCTATATGACTGCAAGACTTGATAACAGTAGATAATTCATTGTGATCTTCTCCCCTGCCTCCTGTCCAGATTCTGAGACTTCTTCCCCCTTATGGGTCAGACCATTGCAAGGAAGAAAGGAGACCCAGGGGAAGGGGAGAGCACTGAGGCTCCATTCTCACCCAGTCTCACTGTGAAGAGAATGCCAAGAGTACTCTTCTAAGTGCTCTAAAATGAGGGACATGAGGATGGGGAGGAAACACAAGCACATCTATCGTGGGCTGTGCTGGACAGGTTAGATCAGATATAGGCAAATTAAAAAAACCTGGGCTGACATTTACATATCAAATGCCATTACCAGAACGTGAATTTAATCCAATAAAGAATTTAAGACATTATTTAACACTAATGTACAAAGACTACTGAAAAAATGAACATTACTGTAGAGTTAAAGGATCTGTTATCTACTCAAAGCTGATTACATGCAATGATAAAGACAATGCATGATTTCTAAAAGACATCATTCTCCAACATTGATATTGATGAGATCATTGTCAGCAACTTCAGGCAATGCAGGTGCAACCTTCAAACGCTAAACTTACAGTTTCTTCTCCACAACAGATAATTTATTAACATTTGAGTACATCTACAGGGCTGACCCGTTCCTGCCATTGATTCCACACAGACCTTACACATTTCACCTGAGAACTATTAAATTAGATATTAAGGCATTTTAAAATAAAAGCTTTACTGCTTTCTGGACTGTCAATTCATGTTCTGTGGCATGTGGTACTTTACACTGATGTTGCATTGTCGATTATAAATATAAAACCTGGAATTCCCAAGGTCTCCTCAAAGAATTCATTGAACTTACAGTAATTACCAAGATAGAAAATGCTAGGAATAAAAACAAAACAATAAAACAGTTTTACACATAATTTAGATACACTAGTAACTGTCCCTGAAGGTTCTACTTTCATTATCAAGTGGAAAATGCCAAAGTGAAGTAGTCATAAAATGTAAGCAAAATATTACAAGGTATCAGAAGGCGACATTCTAGAATATTTATGAATGGGCATTTAAACTCTTACAGCCACAGTACTGTCATGAATATCCATGATCAAAGAAAGACACGTAGAATTCCATGGATATCTGTGATTTTCGGAATGATTAATTTTACATCATATGTTCATTAAAATGCATAGCAACTCATGAAATATTCATGAGTCACCACAGTTGGCTCTGAAAAACATTTAAAGCTTTCATGAAAGTGATATTAACAATATATAAACTATGGGACACAGTGCAACAATTTTTTTAAAATATAGACACTGCTCTGTTTTTCCTTGTGCACCACTAGAGGCTATTAAACATCCAGTTCAATAGTTAAGGAGATTTACCATCTAAAATTTTGTATGAAAATTCTTTGCCATGCCTATAATCAACAACAATCTTTTAAACTTACTAAAAGTTTGTTACCTCTTAAATACAGGGAAGTGTAAGGTGGACCAGAAGACAGAGGAAAATTAACAACAAATTACCTTGCTATAAGGCAAATAAAACTGACTTAAGGCAGAAAAATTTATACCTTCTCTATGAAGAAGAAAAAAAAAAATGTAAGCAATTTTTTTCAGCTCCCAAATCAAAGGTGGTTATTTCCTATAATCAGACACAGTCCTGTGATGTTCTGAGGGCAGGAGTCATTACTCTGGAAGGACACTCTGGCTGTCCAGAGGAAAACAATGAGATGATCTTTTTTAAAATAATGTGGTGATTAACCACAACCTGACAGCAGTGACATTTTGGAACTGGGCTTCAGAGGAAAAAACCTCAACCTGAATTTAGACACATGCAAGATTGAGAAGTGTAGCAAGACAAACCTCTTTTAGGGAACAGCGCTTCAAGGTCCAACCAGGTGTTCCAGCAAAGACTCAAAAGCAGTGCTCTAAGCCTATGGCTCTTAGAGTTGACTAGCCCAGATCAGTGCTGTTGCTCCAAGAGCAACCCGCCTCTCTACAGTACATGCTCAGGACTGAGCGGAGCCTGTGTCTCAGGCCTCACCTTTTATTGGCCCACTAATCCTGCTCATGCGCAGTGGGGGCCCACCCTAATTAGGCACAGGTGGGCTTAACACAAGCTCATGCCCACTACCTGGTAATTAGTGGCACCTAATTGCCTCATTTCACTACAGAGAAGGGCTTCTTCACCTGTGTTAGAATAGTGTCTTTTTTTGGTTTCTTCCTCTCATTTTAAACAAAATAGACTGATGTGAAGAATTGCCATTGAAGAGTTTGAAAATGGTTTTTGGGCCCTGTTATGTATCAAGAAGAAAGTATTTTCTGAAGAATCTACAGGACTGCATCCCTTTGGTGAAGTATCTGCTAGGAAGTTTAATTCCTGAATCCTAGTGTGGAGAGATGAATGTCAAACAAATTTGAGTTGGTGCCTCATGATATATTTAAAATTAGAACTGCAAGTGCAGAGAGCTAATCATAGAATGTGTCGGGTTGGAAGGGACCTTTAAAGGCCATCTAGTCCAACCCCCCTGCAACGAGTAGGGATATCTTTAACTGGATAAACCCCATCAAGTCTGACATTGAATATCTCCAGGGATGGGGCCTCCACCACCTCTCTGGGCAATCTGTTCCAGTGTCTCACCACCCTCATAGTAAAGAACTTATTCCTAATATCCAATCTAAATCTAAACTGCCCTAGTTTAAGACTATTACCCCTTGTGCAACCACTACATCTTCTTGTAAACAGTTTCTCCCCAGCTTTCATGTCAGCCACCATCAGGTACTGAAAGGCTGCTATAAGGTACAGCTGTGTCTTCTCCTCTACAGGCTGAACAACCCCAACTCTCTCAGCCTGTCTTCATAAGAGGCTCCACCCCTCTGATCATTTTTGTGGCTCTCCTCTTCACCTGCTCCATGTCCTTCTTGCATTGGTGGAGCCTTTGCAAACATCACCACACTCCCAGTCTCATCCCCCTGAATAAATTGTCCAAAGGGATTGCTGGAGATGAAGAAGACAGCAATAAGGGTCTGGATATGGCCCAGGGGCTGCCTACCATATAGATAAGAATTGGAATGCAAAGTGGGGGAGGTCTGCTCCAGTTGTTCAATGTGATACATCTCAACCACACTTACTAAGCAAAACAGATCTATAAAATGAGGCGCTGCATTGGCGGGCTTGGGGTGTATCTTTGACATCAACCCTCCACCATTGGCTGTCCCAGGACTGGTGATTTTCTGTTATCTCTCTTAATTTTTCTTCTTCTATTCTCTTGCTTTCCCTTTCTCTTTCCATTTTTCTAAAGTCATTAAGTAACCATTTTTTTCTGGTTAAATGACTTTTCCTGAGGTAAATGACTTTGTTAATTCAGCCTTTACCAGCTAGGGCTTCAACTACACTCCTGGAGTCACAGGAGATAATGGAAGGGGCGAGAAGAAAGAACTGCCAATTGTAAGTGAAGATCAGGTTTGTGACCATCTGAAGAACCTGAAAGTGTACAAGTCCATGGGACCAATGGCATAAACCCATGGGTACTGAGGGAACTGGTGGATGAGGTTGCTAAACCACTCTCTATTATATTTCAAAAGTCATGGCAGTCCTGTGATGTCCCCACTGACTGGAAAAGAGGAAGCATAACCCACGTTTTCAAAAAGGGATAGCAGGATGAACCAGGGAACTACAGGCCAGTCAGTCTCACCTCTGTACCTGGTAAGATGGAGTAGATCCTCCTGGAGGCACTGCTGAGGCAGAAGAATAAGGAACAGGTGATTAGATGTACTCAGTGGATAAAGAACTGGCTTGATGACTGCACCCACAGAGTGGCTGGAAATGGGTCCATGTCCAAGTGGAGGCCAGTGACAAGTGGAGTCCCTCAAGGACCAATCTTTTTTAATTTCTTTGTCAGTGACATGTTCAGTGCCACTGAATGCACGCTCAGCGAGTTTGCTGACAAGACCAAGCTGTGCGGTGTGACTGACACTGCCTGTGCAGTTCTTTCTTGCCCTTTCGTTTGGCTGGCAGGTCTTGGCTTGACTTAGATATGCTGCTTGCTTCCCTTCCCTGCCTGATCTATCACACCTGGGACTGAGGGCTCTCATGCTCTATGAAAAGCATCCTTAAAGATCTCCCAGCTCTGTTCTTTTTTGTCCCTAAAGACCATTTCCCAGGGAGTCCTATTGACTAACTCCAAGAAAAGCTGGAAGGTTGCTTTCCTAAAATTCAAAGTCCTGACTATGATCCTCATCTGACTCATTTCCCTTAGGACTGTGAACTCCACAAGTGTGTGATCACTGCAGCCCAGGCTGCCTGCAATCTTGACACTTCTGGTGAGCTCACTTGCATCAGTGACCAGCAGGTCCACTATCGCATCCCCTTGAGTATCTAGTTCCTTGCTATCATCAAGGCAGTCCAGGAGTCTCCTGGATTGTCTACAGTTCACCATGCTACTCTTCCACCATATGCTGGGGTAGTAGAAGTCCCCCAGCAGGAGAGCCTGAGAGCATAATGCCTCCTTTATCTGGAGTAAGAATGTTTCATTAGTTGGCAACCCTGGATGGGGGGGGGGGGCTCTAGAAGACACCAACCACAAGGTTTCCCTTGTTGCCTGTCTTTATTTCCTACTTCAACTTGCTCTTGGCTATTCTTTAGGGACACCACTCTATCCATTTATTAACACAGAGGGCAACACCTCCACCCTTCTTTCCACACCTGTCTGTTTTGACCAGTTTATAGCCATTGAAAGCCAAACTAGGTCATAGGAGTCATCCTAACCAATCTCAGTCATAGTTTTCCAGCACCATGGAAACTTCCAAATCCTGTTTGTTGCCCTGTGTAACTGTTGGGGCAAGAGTTCAGAAATATACAGGTTGTGAGCAATCCTGACTTAGGCCACATTGGGTTAATGGTTATTGAGGCCTAGTTAGAGGCTTTCTGAGAATGAGCTAATGGGAAAGAGATAACTTAATTGGCAACAGAAGAGGAAAATAATTATGTGAGAAGAATCTTTCCGTGAGAATGGTATGTGTAATTGGAATACAAAGCCACCTGCATGATAAGATGGTGTAAACAAGACTTCTCTATATAAAGTGAGTGCAAGTTGTTAATAAAGGATTTCATACAATCATATTGATGTGCACATGGAATCCTTAAGCCTCCGCAGACTGTTTTCCCACATGTAACAGGTATTTCAGATGGGCTTCCAGCTTAAGACATAAGTACTGAAACTCCACAGCAGTTTTCCTTTCCATCTCATTTCACCTTTTGCTTTCTCTGAAACAAGCTCGTGTTACTATTTATGAAGAAATAGGTATATTACATCAAAAAAACCTCTAAAATGTGAGACCTCAGACACATACTCCTGCAATGAGAAGAATTCTATTTGAGTTAACCATCAGAAGCCTGATGTAAGAACAGTTTGAAGTTTGTCTTCATATTGGAATTATTATATGCACAAAATCAATTTTGTATGTAAGTCTGCAGTTTAAGAGGTAATGAAGTCATATTGATGGTTTTCCCAGACACCCCTGAATGCAGCTAATAACTTCTGTTATGTCTTAACTTCAACAATGAAAAAGATAAAACTAGATCTGAGATAATACACTTATTTTTGAGCCTATCCAATTTCCCATCAACCACAGTCAAAGGAACTCCATACACCATTAAGACCAAGCGGTATTAAATCCAAGCTGTTTTCCCAGTTTTATTCTTGCCTATTTGGACACTGTGCACAGTACTAGTTGTTACTGTAATAACATATAGAGTATGATTTAATTTCTTACTTGTAAACTGAGCTACAAAGTCAAACTTCACTAAAGTGGTGAACTTTTTCTTTTGAGACATCAAACTAAGTTAATCTGAATATCAATAAGTAAACTTTAACGTACTTTGTTAGAGGGATGAAATATTTCTTATAAAGTAATGGTAGAAAAGTTAAGGAGCAACAATTGTCCTCCAGATCAGATTTGGGCAATCAGTGACTTAAACCAAGGCCATGCAAAAACTCATATATAAGGATAAGGTTAAGGATTAAGGTTAAAGATAGTACAGTTGGCTTCAAAGAAGTTACAATGTAGGAAAAGATCTATTACTTTTGAAGAAAACAGTCTTTCAGATCCTGGATCTGCATTCATGTGGTGGTAGAAAGACCTTGGGTCCCCTATGGAGCTTTGTGAAGTCAATAAACTTTTCTACCTAGATGTTTCAAAGATCAGGGATTAAAAAACAAAGATTTTTTTTAAATAGCTTTTAAGTCAACACAAATCTTCATCTGCAGACACCAGTTCACTGGATCAAGATGCTGCATGATTGATTTTTATCTGACCTGCCTTCTCAACATAAACCTTTTTTCCCCCCTAAGAGTGTGTCTACTGGGAAAGTTTTCCAGTCAGAAGGAAACTTAAAATATATGGTACAATGAACCAAAAAACTATCTTTGCAAGATTGCCACATATCAGGGCTGCAATAAATTTCAAATATTATGATCTGCCTTTTCTTTGATTGAACTGCATAAAAGTGGCTTTAAAACTCCTTTGACAAATTTATTTTGGGAATTGTTCCCGTTTATTAGCTGTTGTATTGCTATGATGTTTCCATCTAAATGGATATGTCATGTAGCAATACCAAAGTTCTGTGCTTCGGTGTTGGTCTGCTGATTAGTTTCTGAATCTATTGCACATATTGACAAGAATATTTCAATGAATCTACAAGCTGTTGACTCTATAAGAAAACAAATTTTAGCCTTAACTCCTTCCTATGGTCCTGCTGGGAAATGAAGAGGTATGGATCAGTGGGATCTAGGAGATCTAAAACCTATTTCTAGATTTTGTATGGGTTTTTTGCTTGTCTGTTTGGTGGTGGGTTTTTTGTTGTTGTTGTTGCTTTTTGCACAGGAATCACTGGATTTCCAGACCTTCTGCCATTTACTGCTTTTTTTCCATCCTCTCCACAATACTGACTCAGCTGTGTGACCTCTCTACTATACATTTTTCATCCCTGCCTCTCAGATGGATGTAGTGCCTCACATTACATGGTTCCCATCTGACAGCCTGATGGGAGGAATGTAGGCACAGGCCATGTTTTCCTCCTTGGTGTCCAATGCTTCTCCACACGTGGCATGGAGATCCTGGGTCACTTTTGGTGGCAAAGTCTTTCCATTCAGTGCCCAGAATTAGTTCTAGACACAATTTCCTTGTCTAATATCCTGATATTTCTCCAGCTTTTTTGGTCATAACGTTAATATTGTGTCATGTTGAAGCTGAAACTCCTACTAACTGTTTGGATGTAAATCTTGCCAGCTGAGAGGGACAGCTGTCTGAAGCTGGAGTTTGAGGAACAAGGTGAAAAGCTGATCAGTCCTACTGAGCAGCAGATGGTGAAGAGGCCACAGTGATCCATACTGACTAGAGGCCTTATTTTGTTTTCCTGTTTGTTTTTCTGCACAGTATTAATACAGAAAATTTAGACTACAGGAGGATAAACAAGCACAAATGAAGCAATACAGGAAAGCAAAAGATAACGCGATAAGGCAAAAATAACGAGAACAAAAGCAAGGAAGTGATAAGAGTTAAACTTCAGTTTTCCAGAGAAGACTTCAGTTTCCTCAGACACAATCTATCAATTCTGCTAAAGCCATCTCCTGTGATGAGCAGAACAAGGGTCCTGAAAACTGTGTTTGTTGCCAACTGCAGAAAAACCAGCAGGCCAGGGGAGATGCTACTTCATTTCAAATACCCAACTGAGGAACCTTGGCATGAAGCCTTGCTCCAGCTCTGCCTTTATGTTCTCCATGGGGAGAGTAAGGCTTTAGATCATAAGTCTGGCTTGGGACTTAAAATAGGTGCTCTCCTTCACACTCTGCAGGAGCCTGTCTCTTTATATCAACCTCACTGGATCAGTGTCAGTATTTTCATTTATTACACATATAAGTATCCATACTACTGTTTGATAAGGTGATTTTTAGGGTTTTCACCACTGCATTATCTGAAAGAGTAAAGTTTTTTGCAGTCTGGGAAGACCAGGAAGTAAAACATACTTATTGTAAAGAGATTATTGTAAACTTGTTGACACAATAGCTTCTTTATGTTTTTGAAATCTATATATGCTTGGTCATTTCAAAGAAAAATTCAGACATATGACACAATAATGGGCAGATATCTTAGAAAAGAAAAAAAAAAAGAAAAAAAAAAAAAGAAAGGAAAAAAGAGTTCACTTTGAAAAAGGCACAAGGTAGAACTCATCTTCTTTATCTTCTTTTTATCAGGACAATACATTTCCTGGAATGAGAACCTAAATAATTGTGAGAAGACTTTCAAATTCACACTAAACCAGCAATAATTTCTGAAAGACGGAAATATTAGGTAAGTTACATGTTAGGTGACACTAATTGCACTACTCCTTTTCAATAAAAAATTTAGTAAGTACATTATTGTTCTACATAGCCTAGACAGTCTTATACTTTAAGTACTTCCACATTTACAAACCATATCCTTAAAAATATGTTCCAAATACTTCTACATTAGAGTTAAGCATCAAATTATATTGCTCGTTCAACCCATTATCTATAAAATTCTCTCCATTTTCACTGAAGAAACATTTTTTCATTAGTCACATCATCTTCTCTTGTACAGACAACATGTTCACTCTGATTTGTCCACAATGTGTATATATATAAAAAATACATTTCCATTGAAATTTTTCATCTTAATATCAAAGTAATTGCAATAGGTGCCTAACAGATATTTAGTCATAAAGCACCTAGACATCCATTTACAGTTTATAAATATGTATAGTATATTTATACTATACTATTTTATGGTAAAATTTAGTTAAGGAGCTGAAAGTGTATCTATAAAGGTTACTGAAACATCTTTTTTTTGTTGTTGATCATGCAGAAATATCAGCTTTTGACTCAAAACAAGAGTTGTACAGAAATATTCCAAAACACCATAAATACCCTGGATTTTGTTGTTGCTGTTGTTAATAACTATTTTTGCTTTAAAATTGGCCTCTTCTAATAATTTTTCCTTATTCTGAGGAGCCATCCAATTTTTTACATTGTGTAATAGGCTCTAATTTAATCTGATATAGCTGAAAGTCATGATTTCTTATACTCTGAGCACCAGTACAATCTATTAGAGATTGAAATTTACTTTGGTATTCACTTTGTTGTTTTTTATTTTGCTTTATTTTTTTGGTTTTAATTTTGTGACTACACTGTAGGTACCACCTAAGAACTACCCAAGGTTCCCACTTTGCATATCATTTCTGCTGCTTAAAAATACTTCTGCCCCTGGAAAATCTCAGACCTACCCTCTGTTTCTTTTGTGATGTTATGAAGTTTGACAGCAAATAAAAAATTCAGTCTCATGTTATTTTGCTGCTGGCTGATACCTTGGCATCAGGTCTGAAGGGCCCCTTGTTATCCTTCAAAGCCAAATGTGAGATCACAAATACATGGTCTGCTCTGGACAGGTGTAAGAGCCAGAGGCACAAATCCAGACCCACCAAGAGGAACCAAAGGATTAGAAAAATCCTTCTGATTAATCCTATATATTGCTCCTATATTTTTTAAGCAACTGATTATAATTGGGCTGTGGCTGACATGGCAACATAAAAAAGAGGAAATTAATCATATTTCTGTTTTTTAAACAGGAAGGTCACAACTGCTACTTACTTAATCATATAGATAATTCAGCACATGATATAAAATTTAGAAAGTTAAGGCAAACAAGGACATGAAAAAATGATGCCTGTTCACTAATGCTTTCTTCAGAATGTCAGATAAGTTTTAAGAACACGTAACATTTGAGGAATTATTTTTACCTGAAGTAGTAGAGGAAGAACTTCTGCAATAATAAAAATAGAGCCTTTTTTTTTTTTTTTTTTTTTTTTTTTTAACATCACATAATCTGCATTCTTCACTTCTGGCTGAGCATATCAGGTGAGCATTAACCTAATCACGAGTTATGGATTTTTTTTTCTTTTGTTCTTTTCTTACTTATGGCTTTAGTCTTAGCTTTTCCTCGACACAAATTCTGAGGGATTGATTAGCATTTCAGCCTAGGAGGCAGCAGCCATTTGAGTCTGCTAATCTGTGACAAGAAATAAAAGCACCGCAATAAGGTACAATCGCTTTGCTTGGATTATTGTTACAAAGTTTAAATCTTTGCTGACATTCTGCTCCTTTGATTTCTTCTATCATGTCCTGGAATATATGTGGTCTGCATTGCATATCTTCTTCCCTGAGCGTCTGTTTACCCGATCTTTCTTTGAACTGCTGATAGTAATGAATCTCCTTCCTCCAGCCCCAACTGCTGTATTCAGTTATCATCAAGCACAGGCATCAACTAGAGCTCTAATCTTGCTCTGATGGATGGAATACTAACCTTTCACAAGATTAGAGACACAAGGTGCTCTAGAGATAATAAAATTCAAATAGGTTTATTTCAAAGGGCAACTCAATCTCGATTTTGTTCATGGGTCACTTGACAGATCATTTGCCAATGTAGTTTTTGTGTCCTTCTGTTTCTGGCTTCTGTGCAGTGCTCCAACTATTTCAAATTAAGTGGGCCCCAACAGGCAGAGCTCGGCAAGGGTCTAGCTTCAGTGAGAAAAGCAAGATACTCACTCAACATGGAACTCACAGCTTTGCTAAATGTGCATCCTAGTTAGGTGGTACTTGGAGGATGGAAAAGTTTTCCTTTACATTTTCAGGAAGGCAAAGCAATGCGGTAATGATAAACATCTTGAACACTTTGAATTTTATACTCCTGTTTGATCATGGAGTAAAAAACCTTGCTAGCATCATGAAAGCCAGCTCTGCAATATTTGCAGTATCTGTAAGTTTAGAGATTTGTGGCTTGTGAGCAATCATTTTTAATGTGCTTCTCAAACACAACTATGCAAAAGTATTTACAAACCAAATATTTAAGTCAGGTATCTACAGGTATGAAGATAAGGCTCTTACCGATGCTGAAATGGGATTTCATTAGGTGACAGATTCAGTGTTTGGTGCTACGTACATCAATTAGGATCTATGTGGATAAAACAGACAAAATACCCTGCAACCTCTAAGGTTTCATCTTGCACCTCTTCAAAAACAGCCAATGACCTGGGTCTGTGGCTTAATAAAGCAAAATTAAACTAGTATAACTAATAATTTGAGAATAAATATTATTGAAACCAGTGAGTATAATGTCTAGGCTACATTCAGGAGGATAATAATAATTTAAAAGCCCATATAAACCAGACAGCAAAAGCTGCAGGTGTATCAACTGCATGCAAACTACTGCACTTCCAGGAGTCAGTCACAAAGGCTGGGTCTGATGTGTGTGCATGAATGCTGGCAGCCAATGCCTCTCCAAGAGGAAGAGGGAAAGAGTGGAGAAAAAGCAAATGAAGCACTTCAGAAACACACATAAAAGGAGACAGAAAAGCTCAGAGAAAGGAGGAGGTTGTATGCCTGGATGCAGGACAGCATTGAAAGACAATATTTAAAAAAAGAAAAAATTGCTCAAAAATACTAAGCCCTATCTTTCTTCTACAGAATTTTCTTCTTGCATATATAGAGAGGTGAGAGTTTATTATAGTAAATCCATTGGAGATAAGATCACATTCTTTTAGTTTCCCCAAACAAGGACACTGCATCATATTTAAAATTCAGTGGCTGATGAGTTTCATGGTAACTAAGTAGGACAGGATTGATGGAACAGGCATCCAAAATGTGTACTGGACTAAGTCTGAAATATGGAGTCTGCAAAAAAAAGATTTTTTTTCACTGTTATTAAAACCTTAGAACTAGACAGGAAATGTAGTGTCATTTTGAATGTTTTAGCTGTGACAGCTCACAAATTAGTATATCCCTAGAATTGTAGTCATATCTCTAGAGCCCATTTACATTGCTTAAATTTCATAATTGAGTTCTTAATATTTCAAAGCTGGTTTATATTTTCATAAAGTTTTAATATACACAGTTCCCTTGTCGTTACTATCTTTTATAGAAAGAAGCACTTGAAACTAATTTTATTGTACACATTTTTTAAAAATGCCAGAAAATAACTCACAACACGTAAACTTTGCCATCAATCCAGGAACTTCTAAACTTACATGTTTCTTTCTCTGGTTTCAGTCCTTAGCATTGGACATTAATTTTTCTGTAAATATATGCAAAAGCCATCTTCAGTCAAATAACTTGGAAGGGTGCTCACACCTGAGGAGATAGGTTTCGGTGGGGTTTTTGTGGGGGTTATTTTGTCTTTTTTTGGTTTGGTTTGATTTGGTTATTTGCAGGCTTTTTTTGTTTTGTTGTGTTTTTTCTTTGTTTGTTTGCTTTTGTTAGAGGATGTGAATTTTTCAGCTAGTCATCTCTCTTTGCCACCTCACTGCCAACTCCATCAACCTCTGTGTAACTTTCTACCCACCATAGATGCAAAACAGGCTATGAAATTGCCACAGGAGCACACAGGGAATAAAAATCTGTGTTAGTTACCTAAATTGTTCACACAGAAGGACACTAGATCAAACCAAGACCTTTCAGGTAGCTCCTAATCAGCTACCTTGGTGAAGGTTATGACAAGCCAGGCTGCTTACAGATGCTTTAACTCTCCTGGAACCAAGGGCTGGGGTGGAGGAAGAAGAGATGGGGAAGCAGTCACTGTGAAAAGCCTTTCAGACTAATTACTGACACCTCAAATATTTAACTATACAAATGTTAGTGGTATGTTTCATCTCCATAGGCTGTCTGCATAGATTTTACTACAGATTTTGAAATCTTTAGTCAGTATATATGAGCGAGAGAAAAAAGCTGAATACATATGGAGCGTTACAGGAAATAATACAAAAATAATTTACAGTAATCTCCAGACTGAGTGGACATCAAAACTTTGAAGATTTTAATTTCTAGAAGAGCACTCATACAAAGAAACCAGGTTCCTATTCTTCCAAATTGTATAAGCAAAGAAATACCTTTGTACAGAAAATCAAAATATGTCACATAAATGTACCAATACTAGTCTTGTAGGGTTTCAGGACATATACTTGCAAATAAAAGAATTACTGAGGAGACAATCCTCTGGTTTAAAGCCATGACTAGATACCTAGATGCATGAAATCTAGCATCAGATCTGGCTCCAAATACAACTGCTGGGCTGAGCACTCAGTAATGTTTTATAAAAAAAACTGATCTGCAAGCACACACAATGAAAAGTCAAATGACTTAATTTGGTTTCGATGCAGATGCCCTAATCACACACAGAAACAACCACAATAGTCAGACTAAGCTCTTTTCAAAAGAACAGCACTTGGCCTAAACCACGTAACATTATGCTCTTCATCGTTAACTTTGAGTTTTCTTGCTTCCTGGGATTAAGTCAGACCCTTAACATCATGTTAATGTAGCTTTTTGTGGTTTAATTACAAGGTTTCCTCTAGAGTGTAACATAATAACAATTAATCAGCTAGTTCTTTACTTCCACAAAAGGAACTGTCATCTGTTATTATCTGCATTGCTAACCCTCCACAGTGTCAGCAGAACTAAAAACAAACAATTATACCACAAAAACTACACGCAAATAGTGTCTGTAGCCTAAACAAATGGGAGCAAAAATCTCAGACTCAGCCCCCAAATTCTCCTTTGTTCATTCCATTTTGCATAAACAACACCCAAATGTTCAACTCAATGCCATACAGTTAAGCTACCCTAGCAACACGCTGACTGAACTGACATGAGTTGTGGATAGAAAATAATCTAAAAAGGCAGAACTTGAAGCTGATGCTATTTCAGGATCTAGTTCTTTCTTCCACGATATCTAGATGTTAATTCTCCAGTCTATTTTTAGGTCAGGCTTATTTGCAGAGCCATGCTGATTATATTTGGCAGAAAAAGATCATTAATGGATACAGATAGTAATTGATGTAATAGACTAAACCAATGCATTTTAAATATATTAATGTGAAATTAAAAAAAAAATGCTTTAATAAAAAATATGAAGACAGGATGTTAGAAATTAAAAGTAAAAAACAAAAATTCATAGAGAACATGTAATATTTAAAAATATGAACATCTCGATCTTATCAGCATGAAACATTCCCAGGTTGCAATTCTCTCCTCATTGTGGACTGGGTACAGAGATGGATAATACTTTTCCAAGTAGCTAGACTGCAATGGGAAATGAGAAGTGAAATTCTGCAGCTGTTATTGCTGTTCTTCTTCCAGAGAGCAGTTTTCTCTGTGGTGCTGTTTGAGTCTCAGAAGCTGTCACATGGAAAATGGCACTCTGAGTCAATGGATTTGCTCAATGACAAAATAAGTTCTTAGCACTCTTTAGGCCTGTTAGCCCTGAAGCAATAACATGATAGAGGGGGAAGAGAGGATTCTAGTAACTTTGGTTAGGCATGAACAATCTCTCTCTCTCTCTAAAATAAAAATAATAATGATAAAAAAAATTAAGAGAAAAGGAAAAAAAGATAACTGATTATAAGACATAGTTGGAGAATTTGGAAATAATTGGGAATTTCCAGAAACTTCTTCCCAGTCTTAGCTACTTCCCAGTGAATAGCTACTGCTATCACTGTGTCACAGTACATGTGTGGGCAGTTTTACAGAGTGATTAAGTGTTTCAGAGCAGTAATATACGTACCCTAACATTTCTGGTGATACAATTTTTTAGTCTGAAGTTACAGCAAGCTTCAAAATTGCAATTTAGTTTGTCCATCTTCTTTATCTTCCCCTACGATTAACTCTGCTATTACAGATATTTGTAGATGACACATGAGTTGAGTTTTGAAGCAGCTAATGCAGAAGGGAGAGACATCCTCCTGGAAGACCTGGACAGGCTGGAAGAGTTGGCTAACAAGCTTCTGAAGTTCAACAGGGACAAGTATGCAGTCTTGTACCTTGGACACCTGTAGTGAAATGAGGCAACCAGGTGCCACTAATTGCCAGGGAGTGAGCATGAGCTTGTGTCAAGCCCACCTGTGCCTAATTAGGGTGGGCCCCCACTGTGGATGAGCAGGACCAGGGGGCCAATAAAGGCAATTAGTGGCACCTGGTTGCCTCATTTCACTACAGACACCATAACCCAGGAATGCAGCACAGACTGGGATCCACATGGCTGGAGAAATGGCTCTGTGGAAACTTCTGGGGGTCCTGGTGGGCAACAAGCTCAATAAGAGTGAACACTGTGCTGCAGCAGCAAAGAAAGCAATCAGGATTCTGGGCTGCATCAACAAGGACATCACCACCAAGGATAAAGAAGTTATCCCACACTACTCAGCACTTGTCAGGCCACACCTGTAAGAGTGTGTTCAGTTCTAATCCCCACAATATAAAAAAATGTGGACAGGCCAGACAGGCTCTAGAGAAGGGCCACAATGATGATAAAGGACTAAGAAGCCTGCTGTAAAGGAAAGTTTGAGAGAACTGGGTTTATTTAGCCTGGAGAAAAGAAAGCTTAGAGACCCTATTGCCATGTTCCAGTTTTTAAAGGGTGGCTAGGAAGAATACGGAGGCTCCCTTTTCTACAATGAATCACTTGGAAAAGACAAGAGAAAATGAATGCAAGTTACTCCTGGGGAGATCCTGATTGAATTTCAGAATAAAATTTTTCACTATGAGAACAGTCAGATTTTGGAAGTGGTGGATTCCCCAACACCGAACACTTAAAGGCTCAGCTTGACAAGGTGATGGGCTGTCACATTTAAACAGTGTTTCTACCTACAAAGGTTGGACTAGATGATCCTTGAGGTCTCTCAAACTGTTATTTTACGAATCTTTGATATAAACTCCGGCTACAGCCTTTCTAAGGATGTGGACTGTTTATACTAGCTTTTCAAAGATACACCAATGACTCTCTGCTGAACACAAGGAAAGATAAATCTCCTACTCCAACAACTCATTCAATCCCATTCATTAGTAACAAACACCTGTAGCAGTGGAATTCTCGTACCCTTTAATTGCTTTTTTTGCACCTCTATATTGCTTGTCATCATAAAGTAATGACAGTGGTTCAATAAGAGAAGAGTAATGCAGCAAGAAGACTGGAGCTCATTTTCAATGTTTAATTGCCATTAGAAAAAAGCTAACAAGTGATTAAAAAGATAAATCAAAAGTTTGCAGAAAGACTAAAATGCCCAGTCAGTTTTATGGTTTCATTTGAGTTACAAAGATGGTATTATACATCCATTTACAAAACAACGAGCTCTTACTGTTTATGAAAGTTTAATCTCTTGGTTTATTGCTTTAATATATCTAGCATTGGTAAGGTTTACTTTAAAATGAAATCTCTAACTATATGATGTGGATATTATTTTTTACATCCAGTCTGCAAGTGGAATGAATAACTTCATAATTGTGCTCATCTGTGAAACAATTAAATTGGGGGTAATTGCTTCTTCTCTCATATCTGCATATAAAATAAAAGAATTAATATTTTATCATTTGGCAATGCTTCTTGTTAGTAAAATATTCTGACATCAGTTTTTTGTTTGGCAGTAGACATTTGAATTAATGCTGAAAAAAAGTTCTGTGGAACCAAATTGAACTTAGCTGGTAAACTTCTGCTTAGAGAACATATTACCTGAGGCTCACACATCTGGTAAAGCTTTGGCTGCTTAAGTAACAATAACAACAACAACAACAACAAAAAAACAAATAAAGATTTGTTAAATCACTAAACATATAATTTAAGAAATTAAACAAATGAACAAACATGAATTTGAAGACTACTTGCTGCCCCTCAAGTGATATGTCTATCCTAGATTGAACAACAAAATTACATCAATCCACTGCGATAAGTAATTGTAGCAGATGTTATTAAAGACGATTTAAAGCACAAATTTAAAAGCTTGGAAAATGAATTGTGGGAGTGATATCACTGCTGTAAACCATGACATCATGATCTAAAAGAAGCCAAAAAAATATCAAGAAGAGTACTTCCTCTTCTTTCCTACCTTGTCCAAGGAGGCATTAATTTTGTCAGTTGAAATTATTTTTAATTTATTTTTTAATCACTATTTCAGAAAACTGCTAATGACATGCTTTTAAAAACCTGAAGTGAATCTTAATGATGTGATATGAGAGACTCTCTCCCTTGCACCTTGAGAATTAGGCTGGGGAGGACACAGAGGCTCTGAAGGATAAGAAAGAAAAAAGGAAGCTGATGGTCCTCTGACATACCAAAAATGTTTCCTACCCTACAAAGTTATCAAGTCTTTTACTCATTTGCTGTCTCATTCTGCTCTGCATTTGCTCATGAAGTCCTATGGCCCAAGGTGGTTACCTTTAACACGTGTGCTACAAGGTCAGCTATAAAATCCAAAACCTGATTAGTCTCTTCACTTTGCCATGTGGACTCAAAGAAATCATTGGAGACCTCTGACAGGATTATTCTCTATATATCCATTAGGACAAAGTTTCAGTTCCCTACGCCAGGTTGGATGTGGCTTTGAGCAGAATGGTCTGGTGGCAGGTGTCCCTGCCTAGAGCATGGGGAGTGTGAACTAGGTGATCTTTAAGGTCCCTTCCAACTCAAACCACTCTACAATTCTATGACCCTTTATCAAAAATGAAAAAATAGTATAGGGGTTTTTCAGACTGAGGGCTACAACCAGCATAATAACTTGCATATGAATATAGTGTAACAAGACCAGCACAGTTGATCAGATATAGGCTGGGGATATGGGTGTTAATATCAAAGGCTGGCCCTCTTGTTATACGGTTAGCAAATGCCTTGGAGACATAGGTTAACAAAAATATGGGGAGAAAGACCTGTCCCAAAGGTGAACTTATTGTCCACATGGTTAAAAAAGACTCTCATCTATCAAAAGAGATTAAAAAATGCACCAGAACCCAACACTTGGATAAACTAATTCACAAACTAGAGTTTTCTCATCATACAATCATAGAATTGGCTGGGTTGGAAGGGACCTCAGAGATCAAGTCCAACCCTTGATCCACTACTGCTGCAGTTACCAGACCATGGCACTGAGTGCCACATCCAGTCTCTTTTTAAATATCTCCAGGGACGGAGAATCCACTACTTCCCAGGGCAGCCCATTCCAATGTCTGATCACCCTCTCCATAAAGAAATTCTTTCTAATATCCAACGTAAACCTCCCCCAGCACAGCTTAAGACTGTGCCCTCTTGTCTTGCTGAGAGTTGCCTGGGAAAAGAGACCAACCCATTTTTTTCAGTTTTTCATATTTGGCTATTAATGAAATACACATAATTATATGCACTTTGGGAAACCTTTAAAAAAAAAAAGATAGATTGTGTTAGCAATTCATGGCTAGCAACAGAACTAACACAATACTCTTTGTTCCTATTTATTATGACCTTGCTTCAGAAAGCTTTAAAGCCACTCTCTGTGAGTCTGAATAGGGAGAATAAACAAACTTCAGTGGAAAATTCTTGTCAAAAGCTAGTAAGAACACATTCAAATGTGATGTAAAAAATCAGATTCTTCTAATTTTGTATAGAGCACACAGTTTTCTTCTCCACAACTCTTCAATAAAATGTTCACAATGAAAATGTGAATAGACAGAAGTAAAAAGAAAATAAAATGTAAACATTAACACAAAATTTTTGCAAGAATGCTATTCACACAGTCCTTTTGGAGTCCTGGAACCCTGAAGGATAGGTTACACCTATCAGTGTCCAAAACAGTGAAGATCACCATGAAGAAAGAGGAATAACAAACACATAAACTATACAAGCATATATACATACAATAAAAAAAAAACACACAACAAACAAAAACCAAACACAAAACAAACCAGCTGAGGAAGAGGTTCAAATCAACCTGAACTTTGCAGAGTGAATTCCCATCATGACTTCTCTCGTTTCTCTTAAACCCTTCAAACCAGTGGTATAAAATGACATGGCTCCAAAACTTTGGGGGAAACAACCTAGGGGTCACCCTGACATTACTACATAACTCCCATGTTATACTGTATCTCATTTGTGCATATTTATGCATGTGCTAGAGATGAGATTTTGGAAATCAATGCTATACATTTTTATACACACTAATACAGCAGTGTACTTAGGCAAAGCAACCTTTAGTAAGTATGCATAAAATATGGAAGCACTCATTAGTCTGAATATTTCTAGGTCTTTCTCATAAAACCTCAGTAATAAATCTATGACTGCTAAAAATAAATATGATTACTGCTTCATTTCTATGCTTTAAAACTACCATTACACAGATCCAGACTTGTAAACTTTAAGTGTAAATCTATTCATGATACAATAAAAACAATGGTAAAAATCTTAACTTAAACTCAGTATCTTGGAATACCATCCATTATAGGTCTTTTCTAATTCTATAGAGTAAAAAATTTAAAAAATGTATTCCTTCACATAAAAGTGCCTAGTTGGCAAGAAGATGTTTATATCTACAAATAGTAATCCATTATTTCTTCATTCATCATCATCGATAGTACTTTAAATATTTATAATCAGTGACTGAATGTTAAATTTTTATTGAGTTCTTAACCTCTTATGACTCTCTTTTCCCATTTTGTTCTAAATGTTTATTTCCCTAATACAGCACCTCTAAATTGTCTCTGGAGAAATACCTTATGAGTGTGACACAGAGAAGCATTTCCCTAAGCTTCTATAGATTATAGTTACAAAGCATCCAAGTCACAATGACCAGCTTGTAAACAAGGAAAACACAACACCTTGATAAAACTGGTATGAGTAAAAACTAGCAAAAAATTCCACAAACTTTTTTTGTATTGCATAGTAGAATTTACCCATGTTAGACATGTTCAACTGGTGTAAACTCTGCTGCACAGGAGAGAGGTGTGCATGGGCATGTATGTGTGCACCCCTTCTCTGATTAGGTATAAAGGTGGGTAAGGCTTGTGCTAATTCTGTACAGCCCATCAAAGACATGGTTTCTCTTTGACTGGATTGAAAATGCTATTTTCACTGTTTTGTCACAATTCATGACACAGAAGCACAGGTGGTTGAGTATTCACTTTCAGAAGTCTGTGTTTCGACTGCAAGGTAAAGAGTGAGTTTGGGAAAAGCTTTTTTTTATTTGTTATTTAAAAGTTTGGATTCATGTCATTTAACTTAGGATGCTGTCTGTACTCAAATTGGTGACAGTAGGGTCCCTTTTTAGTTAGTGAATAGGATTAGGGCTTCTTACAGATGTGGAGTGCACAGGATACATAAAGTGTACCCTGTTTATTTCTCTTAATTAACTATAAAAACACCAAAAGTAACCAGTGCAGGTGAAGATGCCTTCAACGTACATCATCATGGGAGCTGCATTCAGAGTGTTTGCTGTACAATTTTCCTGTCCAAGAAAGTTCTGAAGCTTTATGGAATTTATATAAATTAGAACAGACAAGAAATATTAGACTGCTAAAACTGCATTTTTAGTCCATATACTGCCTTTCCTTCCTAGCTATATCAGTCCTATAGTATTTATAAAATGTTTAGCCTCCTTATTGTATCGGAACTCTTCTTCTACCTTCTTAAAAATCATCATTTTATATTGCATGATTCTAGCCCAAAAAAAAGCAATTAATACTTCTCATTTATGTATTGCTTCCCATCCAAAGCTTTGAAAGTGTTCTATAAGATGTGTCATTTCTTTAAAGGAAAACAGAACAAAGCAAAAAATAAACAAAAAACAACCAAAAAAGGAAAAAAAAAAACAAAACCCAAACACCAAAAAACAAAACCCAACCCAAACCAAAGTGGCAGCTCTGGCACTTCTGTATATTGTTTATGTCATTACTACTAGAGTTTCATTCTGGCAAATATTTCTGAAGATGACAATCAGATTCCTGGTAAATACGTTTAAAGAGGACAGGAAACATTCCAAACCCTGGGAGATGAGAAAGGCAAGTAGGAATGTGCTAATTGGTTTGATTGACCAGCAAGTCTACTTCCATGATATGAGCTGTACCCTCCAGGGAACAGAAACATTACTTAAAACTTCAGGGTAACTATTAGATTTGGGATTTTCCACAGAACAAACCTTGTTGACCTGTAGCTGGAAAAGTGAAGTGGGTGACAGCAATTTGGGAAACAAACTGTCAAATGTTGTGCTGGAGATGGCTTAAAATAAGGTGGAACTTTGAGTATTGGAGTTATATTTGTGTGAACTGCTCTAGTAGCTGCTGGCTTGATGGCTGATAAAGAGCAAAGAGACCCAGTGGGCAGTGACAGACTGGTGAATCCTAGCTGCCTCCTGATGTTCATTTGATTATAACCATGGCTTATGAATGTCATAATTCTGTTTAGGGGTTATTTGCTTGTTAGGGAATCTGGTTTTCTATTAAAATAAGGACAGGAGGAAAGGACCTTTGGAAGGAACGTGAAATGAATGGATTTCATTTATTTATGGTTGTCTTCTCAGCACTTTGAAAAGAAATGTAATAACAAATTAAACATATTGGCAAGGGATTCATCGGTCATTTTAATGTGACCATTAGGATAATAAAAAAAAGAGAACCCCTCATATCACAAGACACTAAATGAGCTTGTCATACTTAACCTAAGATTATGAAGGTTGGGTCGGGGCCAGATATGATTACTCTCTAGTACGTATGAGTGCTAAACACCAGGGAGAAAAGATAGCTATTTAAGATGATAGATAAAACGGGCATCAGAACAAAGGGGCATTACTATAGGTTGTCTAGGAATTAGATGATTTCTGTTAAACAGAATAGAGAGTTTCTGCAAATTTTTTCCAATAAAAGTAACTGAACAATAAAGTTGAGGATGGCTTTTAAGAAGAGAAATTCATGCTGTAGACATTGGAGACCTGTGGTCTTTTGATTTACACTGAAAATCGAGGAATATTATCTACAATAAACATTCCATTAAAAATGACTAAAAAAAGTATCTTCACCTATCAATATAGTGATGATTTCATAACAACTTTCATTGAGTTAGAAGATGACAGTGATCCTTCATCAGACAAAGCAGACAGTAATTTTTTTTTAATATATTAAAATGTAATGGGTAACTAAAATATTTTTTCCGTTTCTGGAAATTTTTGTTGTTTGTTTGGTTTTTTTAATTATTGGTCTACAGCAACAACAAATAGAGACAGACAAAAATGGAGCCAATTTTCTAACTTGTCACATCATGTGAAGAAATATTATATTTACATTGATAATTGTCCTTAATTTTCAAAACATGTTTCACATACTTGCTTCACAGATAAACTAATTTGCAACAAAAAACCTTATATTTCTGCAGGTATTATTGAGGCAAAATATATTTTAGAAAATTTACCATTTCATAAATTACTCTGCATAAATACAAATTATTTTTTCAATAAGATAACACTACTGTATTTTTCTAATCTCTTTTGCAGGTGAATCCCTTCCTTATTTGCCCTAAAGTTGTTTTCTGGCATATTACTGAGGATATGGAGAGTAGGCTCGAGTGATCTCATCCATATCTGGTAGGTGACCTAGTGATCTCATTTTTCCATGCACCCAAACCCATCATTACTTGTAAGATTTAATACTTGTGATAAGTCAGCAGATTCCACAAGGATGTGTGTGCCTGGGAGCACTATTCTTTCAGGGGTGAATCTACATTAGACCTTTTGGTTTGGATCACACATGAACTTCTGGCACACTTGACCATGCTGCAGGACAGCCTTGGACTGTGGTTCCTTTAAAATGAAACCCACCCAGAAGATGTTCTTTGCAAATGTAGCTAATTTGCTCCAACTGGTGACAGGACCTCAGAACAGGACTCAGCCTTTTATATTTTTTTAGGTACAGAAATAAATTTGTGCATTGCAAGTATATTTTTCCTGAAAGATGTTAAGTTACCACTGCACGGAAGCAAGAAAAGTACAAAGAAGTTGCAGTAGGAAAAATCATCGTTTAGCTTCAGAAACTGTGAAAAACGTGTGTAATTAGGATTTTACAACAGTTTGACACCCTACGAGAAATCAACAGCAATTGTGATACAACATCTGGTTCTTCCAAAGACATACATCCCAAAATAAAAGCTACTAAGAACAAAAATGTAGACAGAATAGCAATGAACAAGAAGGAAAGGAGACATGAATGAGTTCATGAATTTTATGTTTTTTCAGAGGTTTGTTTTTTTCCTTCAATAGCACAAAGTCAAAGCATTTAGTTCAAGAAATGTCTACCACTATACAAACTTTCTCTCTTTTTAATCGTTTTTAAGCTTTGTGATGCATGTTACAGATACCAATTTATCATTACTGTCTGTTATGTACTATCATTAACTGCAACGGTAGTGGATCAAGGCTTGGACTTGATGATCTCTGAGGTCCCTTCCAACCCAGCCAATTCTATGATTCTATGATCATGAGAAGCCAAGAGCCCAGATGTCTGTATGAGCAGCTAAAACCAGAAGCACTCAGGCAACCCATGTAAGCAATGGTGGTTTAAAATTTAAGGAAATAGTTATGACTACTGATTTTGTCTGAGAAATAAGATGTAGCTATGGGAAAGCCTGGAATTCATACATTATTGCTACCACTATTGGTTCACTGTATTTGGAGAAGATAGTGACTTGCTGCTGTAGACAACAAGAGTGAGTGAAATCACAGTAACTGGATAGGAAATCAATGTTTCTGTACACTTCCAGAGCATATATTGACAATGAAAAGTCATGACTCATACATGTAGGTATGGGAAGCCCATAATATGTAGCATTCCATATCTCTGCCCCTCAGTACTAAACAACCCTTGATACTACAGCATGTACAGTAGGGAGTTAGTACCTCTAAAAACAGTAACAGAATCAAAGAATTCTGGGGTTGGAAAGGACCTTGAAAGATCATCAAGTCCATTATCCCTGTCAGTGCAGGATCACCTACAGTAGGTCACACAGCAATTTGTCCAGCCAGGTTTTGAATGTCTCCAGGGGAGACTCCACAGCCTCACTGGGCAGCCTGTTCCGGTGCTCTGTCACCCTCACAGTGAAAAAAACTTTTCCTTATGTTTACACAGAACCTCCTATGCTCCATCTCGAAGCCATTGCCCCTTGTCCTGTCATTGGACATCCTGTCACATTGGACATCACAAGAGTCTGGCTCCATCCTTCTGACTTTTGCCCTTTACATTTTTATAAACATTAATGAGGTCACCCCTCAGTCTCCAAGCTAAAGAGATCCAGCTCCTCCAGCCTTTTCTCATACAGGAGATTTCTGCTCCCTTAGTCACCTTTGTGGTTCTTTGTTGAAGATATTAGATGTTCAGGTGGTAGCCCCATGTGTGGGTACTCAAGGCTGAAATCCTAGCTCTTACTTTTATTTTCTTTGCAGTCATGACTATACAAAGACATAAGGACACAATCTCCTGCAAGAAATTTAAGTGATATTTGCTTTCATTCTTGTTCAGCATATGCTCTAGGAGCAAAATCCACTGACTTCTCCTGAAGAACCCATGGAGAAGACTATTGGTAGGCCCAGCAGAGAAAGATGTCTGCTTGCAAAACAGCTATAAATAAATTCATGGTTTAGTTTCTCATCACAAAAATGGGGCTAATCAGACTGCATGCCTAAGAGAGGATTTGGAAGTATTAGCACACCCAACCAATATATGAAGTACTTACGTATTATAGTGACAGAAGTCATAAAATATGTGTCAGGAAGCTAAATGTTAAGCAGTATTCAAACATTTAATTTAGTTAAGCTTAAACATTTTTAATATAGTTTGGGGAAGGAACAGAAAACAAATTTGGACCTTGGAGTAAAACGCAGCACAAGATTCATGCTGCTTATGCATTTCTTCTGATGTAAAATCTAACAGAATTGGATTAAACATTATCACCTGCTCATTAATCTTGTTTTTACAAGGTGCTGTTTGTTTGACCTGATTTTAAAGGATTTAAAACTCAAACCTCTTATCCTAAGAGTGATTCTAAACTTCATAGTTTTGAGTGAAGGAAAGAAAATAAGGTCTGCAGCACAGTCATTGAGATTAAAAGTCTGTTAATTCCTGTCATGTTCAAAAAGCTGTATATGGCTACACAGTGGGAAACATTACACATTATTTGTGCAATTGAAAACTGAGAATTGGACAGGTAATTAGGAACTTAAGCAGTCCTTCTTAGATGTGTACAGCAATAATGACAGACACATCTCAAGGTCCAGGTGAGATAAATGAGGGAAAATAGAATAGAATATTTAGCCCAATATTTTCTGAACAGTTAGCTGAAATTACTGTGGGGAAATAACAACCCTGCCTGGTAGTGAATCTTATTTTTTCATTTTACTCCTACTCAGAAATCAGAAGCTGAAAGCAGTTATTTAGGACTTTTGTTCTTAATAAAGGAGGTTAACTGGTACTGAGAGGTGGGGGGGAGTGTTTGCATTAGCAAAAGAAAGACATAATGACTAGTGCTTCTTTCAAGAGTTCTGTTTACTTATAAAAAATGCAGGAGCTTCTGAAACCACCACAGGGCTCAAAAAGCACAGAAAATCACTTTGCTTACAGAGCTAGGTGCCTTTATCCAGTCAATGTCTCCACCTGAAAAGATGTTTCTCAGCTCTTTTTTTTTTTTTTTTTTGAACTGTGTTAAACAAGCTTCTCTGCAACCCTTAGCATTATTCTTCCTGAGTGAATCTGTTTTAAAATACATCACCTTCCAAATTAGCATCACTGTCCTCTGAGGGTTTACCAGCCCCTCTGAAAAGCACTGCATTGCAAGAAGCTCATGATTGGTATAAAATGGGCATTCCTATTTCCACTACAGAGTTTGAATTGGTTAGTTATCTCAAACACGTTCCTTGTTAAACACAAGTTCAACACTAACTCTTAGCTGTTGAATCTGCAAAATATTAATCTTTTCTTCTGATTTAGGGGGGTCTAAATACCAGACAAGGCCCTGTCCCAGGTTTTCATTAATAAATTATTATAATGTCACTGTAAAGCTGAAAGAAACTGTGAAGTTTAAAGGGGTGTAACAGGAGGGAGTGTAACAGGACCCATCATAAGGGTCATCTGCACAGGGATGCTACCAATCCTTCACAAGAATTGTATCACACCTACTGAAGGCTCAGATTAGTCTGGAAAAGAAAAGTGTTTCTCTGGGACTTGCTCCCCAGAAATGGATGTGAAGAACCAAAACATGTGCTGGCAGCAGCAATGAAAAGCATATCCTCTCAGGGTGGTGGTGTCAGAAATCAGTAGGAGATGTATTCTTGTGCAGATATTACTTGGGAAAACTACCCTCATTCCCATTTCAGTATCTGACTTGGGCTGCTCATTCAAGTTCTCCAGTTATGAGGCAGAGACATCAAGCCTTATCAAGACCATGAAGGACAAGAAAAATAAAGGAGGGAAAAGAGGAAGACGATGTGAGAGAAGATTGGAGAGAATTGGAAGGGCCATGTGCCTTACAGGAAAAGAGGCTGATAAATAGAAGCAAGAATTACAGGAAATTTAACACTTAGACACAAAAGACAGAAAAAATATTAAAAACATTTATTTTAAAATATACATTATCTCCTTAAAGTATGGGATGCTTTTGGGATGTCTCTCTTCATTTACACAGGAAACAAATGTCCAGCTTTGCTCATGTGTATCACTTGAAACAGCTAACAGCCATTCACTTGCTGGATTTAGGTTTTGCTTCCCTCCCTTGGTGGGGAGAAAATCATAGAGGAAAGGTATCAATTGCTTTCTGCATTCAGCAAAAGTTGCCCATCTGAAGGCCCTTTGCACTTCACTGAGAACTGAACTTCTGGCCAGGCTGAAAAAGCTATACAGCATCTGCTAATCCTCAATCACTGTCTTTTTGAAACAAGATGATGGCTTTTAGGAGAGACAGAGGAGGGGAGCAAAAGATTTTCCTAGAAATTAAGCCTTCATATATTACCTGTGCAGTGAGAACTCTTAAAAAAAGAAACATGGGTTTAGCTACATAAAATTACTTAGCTCTTTTATACAAAGTAAATCGGCAGCGTGGTACAGTAAGAGGTAGCATGAGTCAGCCTATCTTCTTGAAGTGAGACAAGAGAAAGATTATGTCCTCTAGTAAAGAAAAAAGGGGGTACTATAGTGTTGGATATTGCTTCCTTATTTCTCTAGGAACACAGGACTGCTGCTGGGATATCAGTTTTCCTGTAGCACATGCTCTGCCCTATCTTCTGTATTTCAGAAGATGTTATTTTACAGACACACAATAAACATGCCTAAATATAGAAATGTTTTGGAAAATGCCAACAAAAAGACATCTTTGTTTTTGAGTTGGCACCATATCCAGAACACATGTATTAAACATTATCATGTATTATAAAAAGAAAGAATGATTCTAAAACTTCACAGAAAACAAAATGTTATTCACTGCAAATTTCACCAGCATTAAAATATTTTCCTCCCAGTTTCTGAAAACTCACAGGCAAGAAATCCTCTAAACTTTTACTTTTGTCAAAGTTCTGAAACTTGAGACCCTTGGTTTGAGCAGCTAATTTCTGTATCTTTTATGGAAACGTCTTTCCAAATGTCTTTGTTTTTTTATAAGTTTGTTTTGTATAACTCAATTTTTGAGCTTGTTCAGCAGTCAACAAAATATAATTTTATGTCTTTTCTCTCAAATTTGTGAAAGCTAACCTCTTCTTTAAAAAAACCCAATTTATATGTAAATTGTCATATATATATATCCCTAAATATTTCTTCATGCAGATCTTTTCAGCACAGATCCTCACTGAACCCATTCACTATGCTTTTTTTTTTTTTTTTTTAATAATTCCAGTTTTCTTCCTTTCACCAACTGTGGGAGTTGCTGATGGAAAACAGCAAGACTACCAAAGCAAAAAACCCCTAAAACCTTCAACATTTTTCTTCTGTGTAAATATTGTTGAAATGCCTGTAGATAGAACTGAAACTGAGAATAAGCCCTGCTAGCTACTGATATTAGAATCCTACAAAACAGGCAGCACAGAAGGATCCCCTGTTCCACATCATACCCAATATCAAATGCTGAATGACAGTAAAATTTGATAGAGTATTATCTAAACAAGTTACCCTGAAATGAGCTCAAGTGACAGTGTATTCAGAAGTACCCTCTTCTTTTACTATGAATGAAAGTGTTGGCTTCTTTGATTGCAAATGTTCAAACGATTTTCTAAGGATTTGAAAACTTGCAGGTATAGAATGCCAAGCTATGGTAAATCACTAAAAGTCCACTTCAATATAAGATATAAGGTTGGAATGATATGTTTTCTCTAAAAATATAACCTGCAATAAAAGTACATTTACAAAGATACAAAATAACGAAGTACATTACAAGCAATGTAATAATATAGATTTTCTTTAGATTTTCTCCTACACTTCAAGTATCTAATGACTCTAATTTTCATTCCACATTTTTTGTAAATTCATCTTTTGCAGGTCTCTGGAAGCATAAAAGTGCTGTTCCTATTGTTCTGTTGCAGCTAGAGCCACACATAAAGTCTCTGCTTCTACCACAAATCATTTCATTTTTTTCTATTCTCACTTATCTGCTCCTGTTTTAAGAATGCATGACTGTAGCTGAACCACATTATAGCTCAGGTTATCTACTCACTACTCGAATTCCAGACATGATAAATAGATTTAATCCCAACAAGGAGATACAGTTCCTCTTGCTGAGGACATGTATTTTAAAATGTACTACACCCAAAACACAGAGCTAGTAACAGGGATGGTAAAATTTTCCCAAACTATTTCAGAAGTCTGCCTAATTCTACAAAGGTGATCCATTACACAAGTTCTCTCCACTACCCCATTTGGTCAAACTCCATCATCTTCTCTTTGTTCTCTTTTGGAATGGCTTTATAAAACATATTTTGTCTGCTCATCTGTATTCCTGAAACATCCCTTTAAGGACAGGACATGAGACAATTTTTAAACAAAAATTATAATCTAGTGACTTTTACATTTAGCAACATAATATATAGAATTTTTTTCTCTTATTGACAGGGCTGTCCAGATGTTTGCACTCTCTGCCACATCACCACACCTATCCCAAGGCTGAAATGAATACTTTGGTTTACATAAAGACTTCTATAATAGAACAATCATTTTAATATGATCTGTTATCATTAACAAATCTGTAAGAACCTTTCAGTTCTACCTAACAATGCATCACAGCAGGAAGCTGATTTGCTGAATTGAAAATATTTTACCTGGACTTAATCCAAAAGGCTCTGAGGCACAGCATAGCCTGAGAAGATATGCATTTCAGAAGCTAACCAGGGTGAGAATAATACTGTGTTTCTGCACAATAGGTAATTTTGAAGTGCCACCCATGAGCACCAAGTACAGGTAAGATTCCCTTCTGCATAACCTGTTCCACCAGCTAACAGTTAATTGCCATTCATAGCTGTGATTCAAAGCCCTGTATGGAAATACTACACAGGTTTTAAATCCCTGATTTCTCAAATACAAAAAGAGTGTGCTGCCATGAAATGTTTTTAGGTATTTTTGTGCTTTACACTATACGTAAGTACAACACATTTACATGTGCACGTATCTGTAGAAAGTAACATATTTACAGTTCTATGGCTCTACAACTTTTCAGAGAGGGATGGAAAAGAACTGCTTAAGCTTGAGTTCTATGGCAATGCAAAAACAGGTGATTATCAACTGAATATGAAGGGTTCTGGAAACAAACGCAGTTAATAGCAAATGCAACTAAGAAGGCTCTGTAAGGGTCTTCCATGAGAACTGGGAGTGGCAAAGGGAAGGAGACATCTTGCTGATATCTGTCTCTCACAGATGTTTTTTTCCTTTCTCTCACCTTCCTCAGAAATTCCTGAAATCTAGTTCTCTACAATGAAGAGTGAAAAATACTGAATACATGTAATGTTGTCAAAACTCACATCTTAAGTCAGTGATACAATGACAACCTATATTTCCCCTGAAATTAACAGACATGGCAAAAGTTCTGGCTCTGAGAAGCTGGATACCAATTGGTTATTTGTAGTATGAACATCAAACACAAAGTTTCCTATCTTCCGACCAGCTTTAAGGGAATGAAATATCTATAAATCAGGTTATTCACATTATTCTCTCCCTTCTCCCCCCCAAAAAAAGCTAAAAGAACCCACAAAAAAGACTACAGCCATCCTGGAAGGAATATAAATGCTTCTTTTGAAAAAGTAGGTATTCATACAAAATTTTGTTATCTGCTTGCTTTGATCCCAGTTTTTTCATTTGTTTCAATCTTCCTTGTATCCTGACCAAAACCTTTATGTACAGAACCCTTGTGTCAATGATGATTTGACTATGCAAGCATATTAGCTAGAGGAATCATGGCTTTTCAGTGAAATAATTGCATTTTTCTTTCCTCATTTGTCATCCAAGAAATTTTAAAAACCAAGTAATTACTGATTTTACAGACAATTTTAATCTTAATATTGTATTTTCACCATCTTAGCTACTAGGTCAAACAGTGAAAGTTCCCTGAAAATAATGTAATTTTGCAATATTTGAAGAGCTGCTTTAACTGTCCCTTCAAAGTCTAGGTCACCTCCAGAAGCTCTTTGAAAGGAGATTCTGAAAGCTTCCTCTCAATTATTTCGAACTGAAATCTGAGAAGTGGAAAACAAAAGACTCTGTGGGTAGCCTCAATCTGAAAAATTTACTGTGTGTGCAGGTCAGAAAATCAATGTAGCCCACAACTTAATGGCCTGAGTTTTTACTCATTTAACTGTTTTCTGTTAAGCTTGGACATTCATTAGGGACGTTTCACTGCATATAAAAGATTCCTGAAAACCAATGGAAAACAAATCTATTCTCTCAGCAACCTATTTTAACCAGTTGTTCATGTAGAAACATACTAATTTTCAGGTGAAATATAGTCAGATATTATCAATGTTCTAATGACACCCTAATTTATCATTAAATTATCATCTTAGTTTTATCCTGAAGAACACAGAAACATTTAATTTTCACAGTTTAAGGTCCAGACTTTGTCCTTTATCCTGTAAGCCATAAAGATGTCCAAAACCTGCATACATTTACGTCCCCTTTGAATCCTACAAAGCCTCCTACCCTTTCACCAGTGTATATGGTCTTAAAAAAAGGAAAAATTCAGCCTCAGATTTTCTCTGCCAGTCTCTGCTGGCCTCAGCATTGCTGCATTCCTAAGCAGGATGAGAACCACCAAGAGGCTTCCACTGACCTAGCACACCAAGCCATGTTTTTCTGTGAGGATATGCAGTTGGTCTCCTTTTACTTCTTTCTCTCACTCTAAATATTACCCAAGAAGCTTTTAACATTCTGTGTTGCCCAGGGAAAAAAAGTACTGTGGTTTTGACTCATTCAGCATTCTTAGACCACGCTCTGCTGATATGTGCTGTTATCTCCTCTGTTAAAAATCTCTCTGCTACCACTGTTCTTATACATATTCTTACATCAACCAGTGTTTGGTAGGCTGGCTCTCACATCAAGCCCGATGCTGTGCTATTTCAACTTTTCTCTGTTTATTGAGTAAAGTCAGGAACAAAACATCGACCCATCACTTTCTCATATAGAAAGAAAATTTACTGTGCGGGGGTTACTTAGTGACAGGCATACAAAGTCAAGGATTTAAGTACTTTCTGTTAATCCTTTTATTTTTCTGAGCCTGTGTTTCCATTAAAAAGTCTACAGATCAGCAAAGCTTCCAGTGTGTCTAGCTCTGAAGGTGGTTAGTGTGACTACAGCAGAGCTCACAGCTGAATAAAACAAGTTTCAGCTGTGTATTTTCTCCATTTAGCTTCAGAATAATACAGGTAGAAAACAAAAAAGTGGAGCCAAAACCAACAAAGAACCCCATGCACAGAGCCTGAGCTTGTCATTTTTTCTCAGGTGTTTCATGTTTCTGCAAAAGCTGTAGCTTAGGTTAAAAAATTACCTCAATTTCTGATGTGTGAAAGAGAAGGATTTTAATCCTCCTTTCCGTGAAAATGCAACCTCAATTCCAGATTCATGGTCTAACTTCTATAATCCTTTGATTTTATAAACTCCAACTATTAAAAAAAAAATTAAAATTACTCCCCTTCAGAAAAAAAAAATCCTGAAAAAGTCCATTAAGCTGGAACATTAAAAAGTGGGAAGAAGATAAAGAGTTTGAGAAACGTACTGAGTTATTAGAAAAACTGAAAAATGTTATGCTAACATTGGCTAACAAAAAAGCATAGAATTATAGTGTGGTTCTGGTTAGAGAGGACCTTAAAGATAATCTAGTTCCAACTCCACCCTGCATGGACAATGACAGCTCACACTAGAAGAGGTTACTCAAAGCCCCATCCAATCTGGCCCTGAACACTTCCAGGGATGAGGCATCTACAACTTCCCTATGTCAGTGTCCCACCACCCTCACAGTAAAGAATTTCTTCCTAATGTCTAGCCTAAATCTACTTTCTTCCAGTTTAAAATTATTACCCCTTGTCCTATTAATACACATCCTTGTAAAAAGTCCCATTCCAGCTGCTTTGCTGTAGGCCCTCTTCAGGTACTGGAAGGTTGCTATAAGGTTTCCATGGAGATCTTCTTTTCTCCAAGTCTATGCTAAAAATGCTAATGAAGAGACAAAATGGACTAAATACATAAAATAAAGCCTGTCTTCAGTAAGTGATCATTTATTATGACTCCTGTCTGGTTGTGCTTCTGTTGTTGCCTGATCACCTCTGTTGCTACCACTTATTAGAAAGCAATTAAGAATAAATTTACCTGATTAGGTGCCTTGGCTGTCTATCCATGAACTCATGTACTGGTTACTATGACCAATTGACATGACCATCCACTCTGTTTCAGTCAAATAGTTCCTTCTTGGTGGCAGATGTTTTGTGAAGTGTATCTTGATCCTAACTGGTGTGTGATGCATTCCAGTCCACTTCTACCTATTGGAAATGGCTGGGATCAGCTTCCTAAATCTTCAGCTACCACTCAAAATAACCACTCTGACATAGCATCAAATGAGACTGAAGCACTCATAAGTCACTGGAGAGGGGATTTCTCTCATCCACCTATACATCTCTGTAGACACCCGTAACAGATTTAGAGCTCCTTTTTCAGAAGCAGTGAGAAGTAGGAACTTTTAGAGAGCAATTAAAGTGGTCTGTATCATATCTCTACCTAAGAAACAAGAGAAACAACACTCTAGAAGTGCCTGTCCTTTTTCTATAAAGGAATCTTGAGTGACCACTTCAGATGCTGCCAACGCACTATACAGATGTCTACACAGATGAGAGCCCTCTTCCCAAGGGGTTTTGTGGAAAGAAGAGAGAGGGCTTTTGAAACTTTCTCCCATTTTTTCTGAGTGAATTAATATCTACGATACCTTTCACAGCAGAGTCAAGCAGGTTAATTTGAACAACTGATTTTGGAATCTGCTCTATTTCAAAAGCGTTTCGCTAACAGCTTGCCCCAGCTGACACCAGTGAGAGGAAATTTTCAGAGTTACTGAGTCTCTGGAATGTGTCATCTGACACCTTTACTCTTCCTGCATTTGTCTTCAGCCTTAGTGTGCACCTGAATGTCATACCAGAGTATGCAAATAATCTTAGTGCACCTCAGTAGCATCCATTTTTGTCTGGATATACACCTCCTAAGCATTTTTTATTTGCAAGAAGATGTCTAGAGCCAAATAAAGATGCTAATGTCTATTCTCCTATGTCATAACACTGTCTGTTATTACTACAGCAACATTTCTTCCTTTTAAATTAGACCTAAAAAAAGGGTCAACCTCATTATAAAATAAATAAGAGATGGGGGGAATACAATTATATCATAACTTAAACTTCTGTTTAAATTTCTGGTTCTGGCTTTGCATTTATGCTTAGACTTGTATTGTATATGCACAGATAGAATGTATTTTAAAATCACATGCAAGCAGCCAATTAATTTTCTTAACATAATGCTGTTACGGTCCGATGTAATATCAAAATATATTTTCATTTTGTATCCACAAAACAAAGTCCAAATGTAGGAGGGTTGGGTGCAAGCAGACTTTTATTTGACAATTGACACAAGCAAAATTATAGAGCCAGGCAAAAGAAGGAGACAGGAAAAGAAGATAGAGAGAGAGAAAAGTGGAGAATAAGGGTAAGAAAGTGAGAAGAAAGAATGAGAGAGAGAGAGAGAGAGAGAGTCAGAGTCACCAGCAGGGGCCCAGCTGCCCAGCGAGTTTCTTCAAGATGGCGCTGATCCTGGACATGGCCCGATGTGAGATGGCGGTGGGTCAAGAGACGACCAAACAGCCCCAGCATGGACAGCCATATATACCCCTGAGTTCCTTTTGTTCCAAAGGGGCAGCTGTCAGTCAGCTGCCACAGCAGCCAGGGGCAATGGCATCAGAGCCATTGCAGACAGGCTGCCTGGAGGGGAGCTGCCACAGAAGGGTGCAGTCCCCCACCCTCTCATCAGTTCTTGTCTCCTTCCAGGTGTCACTCCCAGCTCTGTTCCAGCCCCCTCAGCCAGGTACATCAGCATCAGTACAATCAAAGTGGCTTCCTCCATCCTGGCCAGGGCAACAGTGCCTAGAGGGACTTCCCAGCATTGCAGGCCCTCAGAAAAGGGGAGCAGTCTCCACCCAGCAGTTCTTATCGCTTCCCGAGGTGTCACCCCCTGCTCAGCTCTGGTCAGCCAGGTCCTCCATCCTAGCCAGGGCTATTCACTTTAAAATTGTTCTTTTGAGAAAATTTCAGATCAGGGAGATCAGACTCTCACAAATTCTATACTGGAAACTTGGGAATCAAAGAGAGCCTAAGGTAATGATCCTTTAGCATTTTTTTCTTTTAGAAATGCATGTTTTGATTTAACAAGGAAAGAGACAAAATGTGATGAATCTCTAGGCTGTTTTTATTTGGCTTATTTATTTTTTTATGCAGTCTTCAAGATGATTTATAGCATTACATTAAAATAACTTGGTGGTGGCAGTCTTTGTTGCAAAATAAATGGACCAAATTAACCAACCTGTGTACTACAATTCTGGACAACAATGTGCTGAATAGTACATGGGTGGGTTCAGCACTTTTAAAATGCTCTGTATATATCTTAATGCTTACTCTATCCATTGATTGATTAGACTTTAGTTATCATGTAAAAGGATCATCCCCATTACAAGGAAAAAGAAAAAAAAAACCACAGCTATCAAGTACTTGGACCTCTATTAATATCGCCTGAGAAACACTCAGTACAAATGAGAGCCTGAAATGAGGGACAAAGGTGAACTTTTTCAATGCTGGCAATTAATTCTCGCTTTGCATAGGGTAATTGAGGGCAATCATAGAATATTGCATGTCATTTCATTATCGGGCCATCAGATGGACTTCTACTTGCATACATTGGTAAACACGTTAACCCATGAGTACCTTAGCTGCTGGACCCATGTTGAAGATAAAAGCCTCCTTAACCTTCCTGTCAGTCCCATCCTCCTTCTAAATGTTGTCACTTCCTTTTCGCTAACAGTATTTTCTGCATGCTAAGCAAACAAATAAATACAACAAAATGCAGATTCCCATGCTTTGCTTTAGGTTGAAAAAATAATTGCAGTAAAACCATTCTATAGCATTACTAAATATGATCTAACATTATAATGAAATTTTGCTTCCTGGGATTTTCATCCTGTTGTGGTCATTCCTTAGCTCCTTTTCCTAGGCCTTTGCAAATCCCTTACCTAACTGCCCACTTCTCAGAAGCAGGATATGAAGAAAGGTAAAGGCAGCTGCCAGTGTAACAGATTCTAACTAGGAAAATACCAGATCTGTGATGGAAACCATCAGTCAGGTTCCTCATTTCTTCATTAATTCCATTAATCTCCCTACAACATAATGTACAACTCCACTGACAGTTTAATCCACTCGTTCTTCAAAATCTGATGTATGCTTCTGTTGCAGACCTTTCTGTTAAGTGACTCACTAGTGGTATTTTGAAAGCCACCATAAGTCATTAGATAAAGCACACCTGTTTTTGAGGCACAGAAATTTGTCTCCTTCAGAATTTTGACACAAATCTTATGCTCAATGTGAATTAAGATAAAAATTTCTTTGGTAAATTCCTACAAAATATTTCAGTTACTGCAAGTGATATAATAATGGGTCTTCAAAACAGATCAATGTACATTGGTACCAGATTCATGTGTCTTCCTTTTAGGAGTTTAAATGAAGAACATCTCTTCTGCACACGTCTTATGGAGTTTTCTTCTATCTGTTGAAATTTAAGATCTGAATCTCTGGAAGTACATCTGTTACTCTTCCTCTGTGGGCTTCCAGGAGAAAAGTTTTCTGATTTAGATATTTTGGTCAGTTGTCTAAATTACATAGTATAAAATTAGGTTTTAGTGCATCAATGAAGAGTATAAGGATGCTTACTGGTAAAGCCCTAAAATAAATATGGCCTATGTCAATCACTTTGAACACTTTTCATACTGTTTGGAATATCTTGCAGTGCTGCTTGACATTATCACTAGTTTAGATAGCGCACACCGGTGGAATCAGAGCCTTAGAGTTGATATCATACATAATGAACAGCAAAATGTAGATGAAGTATACCCCAACTTAGCACTACAGTACAGGAATCTCTGTGACAGTATTTTTAAACAAAGTAAGTGATATTCCATCACATACTTGTTTTGTGCCCCACAGCCACGAGGCAGACTTGATCACCTGAAATGTGCATGTTTATCAAAGCAGAGGATAAATTCCCACCTAGCAAAGAATGTTGTACACATGAGATACCCAAAATCACAAAACTATAATGTAAAACCTTATACAGCCCTCGTGTCATGAGCTTCTAATGGGGGAATATTTCTGTTTCTACAGCAGCGAATTTTGTACTAGGCAGCTGTCATTCTCACCAAGGCTGAGTGGTTCATTTCTTCCCAGTTTGGTCAAGAGTGGAAAAAACAGCATATGGTCAGTGTGAGATGGGTATTTTTGCATATAATGCATCTTTGTTGAAAATGTATCACTTTTCCTACTGGAAATGTCAGCTCTACAGATCACATTTAATGCATCTCTGTTCTGGATGGGTTTGGATGGCTGCTTTGCATTCTGCATTCTGATTTCATCTTGTATATACAGCTGCATATTTACCTATTGTTTCTGTGATACTGAGTCTTGTGCTATCTGCAATATAACTATTTTGGCACATACCAGCAAAACAGCAGGATACAGGTACTAAGGTATTCAGCTCGACTTCTGATGACAGAAAAACCAAACAAAAGAAGAGACAATCAAACCAGCTCCAAACTACTTTATTCCTGTATTATTTATTTGTCCCACAGTGCAGTTTGCCAACCCACACAAAAAAACAAAACAAAGCAGCAAATGAGCTCATTGTTTTTAATATTATCTGCAGTATATTTGTTTGATATTCAGTTAAACTCATGGTCATTTTTTTCATATAATGTTACAGTGGTTTTTGTTTTCTTATGATTTGGCGTCATGTAAATAATTTCATTATGCAAATGAAAATGAATAATTAAATAAATGTATCTCAGCAAATTTCCCAAGGGGGGATTCTTTTTGCAAAATGATTAACATATCTTACAGTTTGATGATTTCACTAGTAAGATAGGAAAGTGAATTAGTTTAATTTTCACCACAAATCTTTTCTATTTGCTTAAAAAATCTGCATAGTTTCGAAGATGTCAGGGAAGATTAACCCACTATTAAAATAGTCATTTATCACAATTAACAGAGAGGAACATTTTCTTGCTGTAACTGACTCATTTTTTTTCCATATACTAAAAGCTGTTATCCTTAGGCCTCATTAAGCCTTCCAGAATGTTTCCATATATAAGGCATTATCCAAAATGGTGTTTTACTGAGGACAAAAATCCTCAATTTTTCCACCACAGCATTTATCCTTCTTCATTCCAATCAGATGAACTTCCATGTCTTCCAACCATACACCCTGATATACTACCAATATAGCTTTTTCAGCCATAATAATGACATTGAATTAAATGGAAATTGTACTATTTATAAAAGAAAACTGAATTTAACACTATGTATTTTCCCAGGAAAGAAAAAAAACCTCAAACCACTATTTCTAAAATACAACCATAACATTCTGTCAAATTATGTGCTTCCTTACTTGTGCTGATCAAAAATGGGCTTTTGTTTGAACAAATAACAAAACAAAACGTGCCTTGGTCTCTCAGCCCTTGAGATGGTCTCTGAGCCCTTTACAAGAAGGCCTGGTAAAAGCAGAAAACATATTGTAACAAGGGACTATTAAATTATGTTACTGGGACAAACTCCTGTTAATGCACTGCCAAAAGATTGATTGATTGATTGATTGATTTAGAAACTGAACTTACATCCACCATCAATGAAACACAGAGGAAACAAACTAAGACTCTTCCTGAGCAGGTGTAAAACTATTTGGTTCAAATGAACTTTATTTATACCATGGGGATTTTTCTGATGGAGGGTGGGCTGGGGGAGTTTTGTCTACAAGAAAGATGCAAAAAACAGCCTGCAAAGCATCTTCATATCAGGTATGCTTCTCTTTTGTAAATTACACAAAAAATCAATTCTTAAAGTGAGGCTCTTGAAACTGCATAGAGCTAACATATGAGTGACTCTAAATTAATTACATATTATCAATCATCCTATCAGTAGAACAGCATCAGTGGGGAATAAACAACTGCTTCAGATTGCTTTCAGTTCTGAGAAATGAAAAACTGGAAAACACTCCTACCAAAGGGACCCTGTATATAATCCTTTCTCAGGACCTGCACATTATTCTCAGCCTGACAAGACCATCTTGGCTGAAGGATTTATAGTGTGTCTGCTTGCAGCAGTAGCAACAGACCATAGTTACCTGGATGAAGTGTTGCTCTAAAATAGAACAATGGGGGGATAATAATATTTATGAATGACAATTAGCACGGTCCTTTCCACACAGGCTGTTCATGGAGCTGCTGTTCATCAGTGCCCCAAATTGAAGTAACAAAACGATTCACAGGGTGTTGAAGGCTCTCTCCCCAGTCTGAGAGAAATAAGAATAAATTAATGCAATTTTAGTTGAAACCCAGCTCTACAGCAGTAATCACATGGCAGCATTAATCATATGCTACTGTTGATAGTTATTTTAAAACTTGTTTAGAAGAAAAGGGACAGTACCTATTACAAAATTTATTTTCCTGACATCAACATGAATGGATATGTATGATATGTATATGCAAATATATATATATATATATATATGTATGTCGACACAGGTATGTATGCATAAGCACCATATAGTAGTTCTGAAATTGCAGTTCAGTCATTATAACCAGAACTAAGGATCTCTACAAGGGTCTCACAGTAGTGTATTTTGAGAACATTTGGTTCAGATATCTTATTTCTGGTTTCTTTGCATAGGTAGCAGTGACAAATATAGCTTGGGGGGAAATATTTTGTGTCCCTTGGCAGTGGCCAGTGGAAAGTGGTACTGGCAGCAACTCAGTCCTTCATTTGCCAGAGGGTTGGTGTCTCTCTCAAATCATAAAAAATAAGTAATGATGTTACTGCATATATTAAGCTATCTGTGAGAATCAAAAAAGCTATCGCCTGTTTCCACACAAATGACCTAAGCAAAAGCTTTTTGCTTGCCATAAATAACAATTTCTTATGTATAGCTAAGAAGCATCACAGGAAACAGATTATTTTCAGAAAACTTCAGGAAAAAAGATGAAAATCATCTGACAGGGCACAACTTCACTATAGTAAACAAATGCACAAAGAGTCTAATAAACTGATTGCAAAACTTTCACCAGTTAACTTATCCTAAAAAAAGAAAAGGAAGCAAGTTTGCTTGTGAGGTTTCTGTCTGTAGTGCTTAGAGCTATCAGAGAGTTAGTTAGAGAAGTCCAAAACAGATCAAAAGACTGACCTAAAAAATAAACCTTGTGGATGAACAGGAGTTGAATACTTTGGCTGATTTCCTGTCTCTTTTATTTAGCAACATTTTTACCTTTGATCATAAGGCCTGTGTTTTATAGCATTTAGCAACAATGCACAGCAGTATGGAACAAAAATTTCAAATATTTCCCATACATATAGTTGATAGTTTCCAAATAAGAAAGCCCACAAACTATATTTTAGTCCAAGTTCGATACAAAAATTTGGTAAGAAAAGAGCTCTTTTCATTCTTAATAAACAGCATTGCTTTGCATTTGCATGGAGAAAAAAAAATAAAATAAATCAAACATAACTTGAATTTAAAAATTTAATTTCACTTGAAAGATATTTTCTTTTTAACTTGATTTTTTAAAAATTGAAATTGAGAGAGAAAACTCATTTTATAACAAAAAGGAGAATATGAAACTACTTGACCCTCTTTAGCACTTAACACTGTTAACTGGACAAAAAGTCTTCTGCATAGTATTTTAAAGAGCTCAAGTTCTCAAAAAGAAGACTCATCCCCCAAAACAACCTGCAATGGTCTGGGACATCCTCCTACCACTCCTGACTTTGAAGGCAGCACTAATAGTTTCAGGTCTCAGGATTAAGAGAGTTTTCCTAATCATGCCCTTATTGAGCTGCACTAATAAGTCACCATTTGGGTTAGCCTGAGCGAGTTAAATGCATCCCCCTGGTTTGCACTGAAACAGAGTGGGAGGATTCCCAGAAGCTGCTATTGGGCCTCAGCTGCAGGGTCTGTAATGATTACCTAGAGAAGCAGCAATAAGCACCTGTGAAAAGTAAATTCAAACTGTTCTAGCTAGATTTTGTTTGTCTCTGCACTAACTTAATCAGCAGCATCCTAGGCACAGATGAGTTCTTTGGATTTCATTCATCTGGAGACCGAGGAGGCTGGCCTGACCTTTCTCAGTTTATGGAGCACAGTGATATCACAGCCTATTGCTTCAGGGGAAAAATAGCAAAAGCTTAGTTTTATGATGGAGATTTAATAGTATTGACATGACTATAGGGCATATCTCATTTCTAACTTTGATCTTCCTGCACATTCTTTTCTTTACCTTAATAGTGTACAGCTCTAAAACTCAAATTTGTGCTATTTAACGTAAAGGAAGATGTGAAGCTGCAATAGCAATAAGATGCTGGAAGTCCATTGAGAAGATTTTGGTGGAAAAGAATGTGAATTCTTTAATTCATACCCTAGAGAGATCCCAGACCCCAAACTTTCAGAACCTTATTTGTTAAAAGCGCAGAGAAACAATAAACCTCAGCAGGAAAGAAGTGAGTTGTGAAACTTTACCTTTTTGTCTAAGCTTCCTTGGAGATCTTGTTAAAGAAATGATGTTTCTAAAACTTAAAAAAAAAATAGCTGAGATAAATTTCAACTTTTATGAGTTTCTGAACCCTGGATTACCTGTCCAAACTGTGAGTTGTCAACAAAATATCTTTTCTTAGTTGAAGGACAGTCTTCAAAGGTCTAACATCTTTAGAAGCTCTATTAATCAGAACGTGGAAAAGCAGAACAAAGAAAATGCTATGAATTGAAATGACTGAATCTTGTATACCACTGTTTTCTTTTATTATTAACACTTCAGTTGACTTTTTTGCAATTATCTGTTGTTATCTGCTTTCTTACAATTATCTACTACTTTATGAAGACTGTAAGGCTTTCATATAGAAAAAAAAATAAATCCACTATGCAACTGTATTTAAATGTGATCCATATTTGCCTAGTTGAAAGAGTTAACCCAAAAGGTTTAACCATTTGATCATTCCACTTATTTTTTTAATTGCTTAAAAAAATAAAAAAGCCTCTCTAAGGTCTGAGATGCAAAGCTTTCCTCTTTCCCTCTATCCTCCCAAACCCTACTCAATTCTATCAGTTCCTGGTAGTTTGTTAATATAGTTCATTGACGAAGATCATGAAATCCAAATGAGCAAAACAAAAGACAAATATCTATTCCTTGTAATAGTACTTTACACTCACTTAAGCTAACTTTACTTAAGCCTGTAAATAGAAAGCTTAATATATTCAGCACCAAATTTATGAAAAAGTAAACATTATGTTGTACTATTTCCATGTGATGCACTAAGTATTTCGTAACTGAAGCTTGGCAAACAGTATTTTTATTCTTTGCTGGCAAGTCATGAGAAAAAATGAAAAATCAATTTGGACTGAAAATTTTGTTAATTTTTAATCAAGTAAAAAAATATGCTAAGCGAAGATTTCCTTTTAAAAAAATCTCTAACTTTTCAGTTAATTAAAATAAAATGGACTTTAAATAAAAATAAGCTGGAACAATGGTGTATGGAACAATGGTGTATCACCTACAAAGGAGAGAACTGAATCAATGCCTTTAACATCATGTATGCTGAAACTAAATGAATATTTCTTTGTTTATTTATTTTGTAATGATGCTTGTCCTGAAAGTCTCTGCATAGAAAATTCTATTTATTTAGAAAGGAAGATTGATTTAGAAAACATTTAACCAAATTTTGATACAAATTACTGTAGACATAAAGAGGACTTCTGTATGCATTCAAATTCTAGAAAACAAGAAGGTCCAAATTCCTGACATTCTAATTATTTCCTCACACATTTAAATCCATATGGAAGTCATACTGGGCTTATGAAGAATTTAAGAGTATTTTACTATAAGATGGTCAGTACTTTGTATCACAATCCACTCAGGATAAAGGAGGGAGGATATGATTTGTCAAACACCCCCAAGACTTTCAGACAGAGGAAAGATCTGCTCTTCACTGTGGGCACACTTGAAGGGGTAGGCATACCTCATCCTTGGGCAATAGCTACAAATTAAAAAAAAAAAAACAAAACAACAAACAACACCCAGCATTTTCTCTTCTTCGTAGTCACCCCTGGCTTCTTACAGAACATAAGTAGCTGTAACAGGGGCCCAAATCAGTAATTCCCATACCCACAAATGTCTTTCTCCACATAAGACCGAAACATTGGGAGCACAACAAACAACACTTTAGAGACTTTTCCTCCTGCACTTGCTTTTTGTGAAGAATTGGTTGAATCAATATTGCTTACTACACTGTCAAAATGTGTATCTTCATGCACATTAAGCATTCTCAGAACACTAGATTTCTTGATTTATATAACATTTAGAAGACTTGAAATGTTGGAATTTAAACACAGAGAGAAGCAACGGCAAGAAAATATGTTACTTGAGCTGTAACAGATTTTGTATATTTTTCTTTAAAAATTGACTTACAGTGAACCTATTTTTAGGTAACCATCATCAATTTTAAGGCCGGAAAATCATGTTTCTCCTTTCAGCCTGTCTTCTAAGCAGAGCAAGTAGTATTTTTCTCCTTCTAGTAGATCTTAATCCATCCAACATTTTAGATTGTTATTTAGAAAACAATTTGTTCAGCTAGCCTGTAGGGAAAGCAAAGGAACACACTGTTTTCTTCCCCTATGTGAGCTTGCATTCATGACTGTAGAAGACCTCTACCCTTACTCATCCTGCCTCTCCCTGTGCCAAGTTTTTGGTGACTCAGAACAATTCTAGCTGATCTCTCTAAGATCCAGCTACCCAGTCAATACCTTCAGTGGGTGAAAGATTAATTATGCCCACTGAGATCAACTATGTCAAGATAGCAAAGGCCAATTACAGACAAAAGCTATCACGGAGAGGTCACTTCCAACCTTCTGCCAACACCAATCCCAAATGCAAAAAGCAAACAATTTCCCGCTGAACTGAAAAGCCACTAATTTAAGTACACGTTATGCAGCCAGCATGCTGGTGTCACTTTTATTCATTTCCCACAGCTGAAGTACACGCTTTGCTGAGCTGTGTGACTCATGTTGCAAGCAGCAGCAGGCGTGTACGGTGCCCAGAGCAGTGGTAATGCTAGGTGGGAGGGCAACAGCCGGCACATCAAACATGTTTCTGGGACGTGAGGGGAACAGAGGTTGTCGAGTAATTGTGACTTCAAAAAACTCCTTTGTACGCTGCTTGTTGACAGCTGTTATTATGACATCTAATCTATAGTCATTATTCAGGGAAGAGGCTCAGCCAGAATCCTGCAGTCATTCTGCTAAACCCACTTAGTGGATTACCTCGAGCTGTAGTTCCCAGAAATTCAAGTTCTCCTCCACTTGGTTGCTTGAGAGCAGATTAAAAATCTTGATCAGTGAGTGGCAGCAAAAATGCAAAAAGAAAGGAAAGGAAAGGAAGAGAAATAAAGTTTCAGGTATAATATGTGCCAGCAATCCTCAGATGAGGAGTGATTGCTAAAGGCTAGCAGGGTAGTGCCTAGGGATCCTTACTAAATGGAGTAATTTTGAATAGTGTCTCGTACAGTTGAGTTTAATTCTTTGCCATCTTAGGTATCATACAATTTTACCTCCACAGAATTTAATTTTTCTGCTTCAGCCCTACTGCCACCACTGCCATCTGGCCTTCAACATGCCCTGAATTATACCAAAGTTTCCTGTTGGCTCTGGTTTTCTCATGTCCAGATGACATCCAGATGGGTGGGGCTGCTGAACTGCTCGACAGTAGGAAAATGCTGCAGAGACCTGGACAAACTGGCTCAAAGGGCTGAGGCCAACTGTGTGAGATTCAAGAATGCAAAGTTCTGGGTCCTGCACTTGGGTCACAACAACCTCAGGCAATGCTACAGGCTCGGGGAAGAGTGGATGGGAAGATGCCCAGAGGAAAAAGAGTTGGGGGTGCTGGTTGACAGATGACTGAATATGAGCCAGAATTATGTCCAGATGGCCAAGAAGCATCCTGGCTGGTATCAGGAATAGTGTGGCTAGCAGGACTAGAGAAGTGATTGTCCCCTGTACTCATCACTGGTGAGGCCGCACCTCTAGTTCGATGTTCAGTTCTGGGCCCTTCATGAAAGGAAAGACATTGAGGTGTTGGAGCTGGTCCAAAGAAGGGCAAGAAAGCTTGTGAAAGGTTTAGAGCACAAGACTTATGAGGAACACCTGAGGAAACTGGGATTTAGTTTGGAGAAGAGGAGGCTGAGGGGAGACCTTATCTCTAAAATTACCTGAAAGGGAAGTTGTAGCGAGGTGGGTGTTGATCTCTTCTCTAAAGTAATAAGCAATAGGAAACAGCCTCAAGGTATTCTAGAGGAGGTTTAGATTGGATATCAGGAAAAACTTCTTCATTGAAAGAGTTGTCAGGCACTGGAACAGGCTGCCCAGGGAAGTGGTAGAGTCATCATCCCTGGAGGTATTTAATAGAAGTCTAAAGGTGGCACTTGGGACATGGTTTAGTGGTGGACTTGGCAGTGCTAGGTTTACAGTTGGATTCAATGATCTTAAAGATTTTTTTCCAGCCAAAAAGATTCTGTGATTCTATGATTTTTGTTTCCTTATTTACATACGCTCTGATGAAATTACCTGTTTTGCTTATTATTTATTTTGCCTGTCCCTTTTAAACTTCTGCCTTGGATAAAATTATCAAGGGTAAATTCAATATGCAGGGGAGTTACTTGGGACATTGCTGCCACTGACTGATCAATTAATATATAATTAGTCACATGAAAATGAACAGAGCCAGCAGGACAACCTGAAAAAAAAGGCCAATTCAGAATAATAAATATCCTGCTCATCATGGTACTTTCCTTTTTCTGGAGACCACAGCCCTACATACTAAATACAGTTTCTCTCTTGCTACTGGTTTTGACCAGGAACTCCATTAAAAGCTGAAAGGGCTTTGCCGACAAAAGCCTTCCTATAGTGGCACAAACCATTAATGAGTTTCTGTTTCAATTAATTGGATTTTCCAGCTAGACTAAAACAAACAGAACACTGTCAGGAAGTTCTTGGCTACCTCTAATATGCACAAAAAAGCCCTCCTGGACCAATTCCATCTCTAACATTAAGACCAGTTGTAACTTAATGTATTACAGTTTGCTGAATTGATTTGAGCATTAATTCACCAACGTCAGTAGTAGGTTTGACAGGTACATTGCTCAGTTGTGCTGTAACATTGCCTCAATAATTGTGTCACTACAAGCATGTAGCTAGCCAGTGACTATCATGGTCCTTGATGGGACTGGGAATTACCTGCCTTTCTATTTTGGGTCCCGAGAAGAGAGAGAAAATAATCTAAAATTCCTTTTCAAAACCGATGTGTTCTTTTTCACAACATCAAGACTGGCAATGAAAAACTATTGGATTAAGGATTCTTCAGCAGTGCAAGTCAGGCCATTCACTGAATATCAATTAGTTGAAAAAAAACTCAGTTTCAGTACAGATTAACCTTAAAATACCATTGCTAGAATGACATTTTAAGATGCAAATACTGTGTGTTAGGGGTTGGCCTCCTCCTCAAAAAAAACAACAACAAACCCAAAAAAACCCCCAAACCCCACACCCCACAAGATCTGGCACAGCTATGGGCTGTCTCTTTTGTGACTAATGCAAGGTTTGTTTAACATGGAATCTGTGACCTTACAGCCTTGACTTTCCCAAGTGAGATTTTTAATATATGTCCAATAGAATGTAAGATGACTACAATGTAAAGAACATTACTCAGTTCTTCATTCTTATCATAATGTGTGAGAATTTACAGAAGATCTGAATCACATAAGAAGATTTACACTCAAGCTCTGTAGTAGAACCAGTAAACAAGAAATCCATTGATTCACAAATATTTACAAAAATCAGGATGATGAGGCTAAGTAAGCAATAAAAAGCAAACAGAATTCTGTCTTTCAACAGCTGGAATGCTATATTGTAAGAAGCAGGTATATGTGGTTTAGGGAGCAAACATCTGATTAGAACTAATTACTAGAAATAGCACCTCTGTTTTACAGTGCTGACTTTCTATCAGCTGTAAAATGGAAACATGAGGCTCATGTCAATTCAGAGCATAATTAGACAGGCTCCCTGTTGGTAGTCACAGCAGTGACTCAGACAGGTTGGAAAACAGAATTACTGTTACTCATCTAGAAGAACAAACACCATGCCCAATGGCTAAGGGTACACTCACATGTGCTATCTTAAATCTGAGCACTGCAATTTCTTTCACTGCACGCAGCTCTAGGAAGTCACATTATTTGGTTAAATTCAATTTCAAGGCATGTAAATATTTCAAACTTATGTAAATAGCTCTTTATTTTATGGGAAATAGACAAAATGGCAAGAGGCCTGTAAATAAATCAGTATTTCAGGGGTATGTTTTGGTAGGAACTGAGGAAAAAAAATTGGCAACAAAATGACAAATATTTGGATATGTAATTCAATCCAAATGATGGTTTGATCCAGCAAGCACTTCAGCCAATACAGAAATTGTATGTGTGGGTAGCTCAGCTGAATTCAAGTGCATGGTTTGGGCATTAGAGATTATTCACATTAGATAATCACATTAGATAAAGTCTGAGGGACAGATGTACCTGTTTGCACCATAATACTTCTATTTTAAGGCAGCTTTTAAAAGCCATCACAATTTGTGGTGCCTAATGCTTTATTCACTTAATGAAACAATATGGATAGGTTCCATTAGGAGTCAGTTTCCATTTATACAAGTTTATTTGCCTTGGTTTATCTCAGTGACAAAATGTATGTAATTTCTAATATCTCAAAATATTTAATTGAATTTTAAAGAAGTTAATACTGGTCTAAATGATTAAGTGAAGCAGAATAACACAGTTCTGATGATTTTAACTACCAGCTGAGAATAATTTTATATTCATAAATACATTAATGTTTATAAATTACTGACTCATAGTACATGAACTTCTCAATACTATAAAAATCTATGCTTTGACTGATATTTAAAAAAAATAATGTGGTTCTACAGAGACAATATTCTTATAATGGACTTTTTAATATATTATTTCCATCTAGGACCATTTTTTTTATATGTGTGTGCATATATATATATTTATATTCATGATATAAAGCCTCAAAGATACCATCCTTAAAATAAAAAAAAAATAATAAAAAAACAACAGCAAAAACCGAAGAGCTGTGATAAGCTATGCATTTATACAACCATGCATTTGTACTGAAATATATGGAAAGACTGCTCTACACCAACCGTGCACAACACAACTACTTCAGAGAAAGGACAGAAATACTAAAAATCTTGAGTTTTGTTTTCCATCCATATATAACACTGAATAAGCAACTATTACAAGTCTTTAAAACAAAAAGTAAGTTATGCACTGTGGTTTTTATTCTGTCAAAACTGTGAGTCACTGGTAAGAGTAAAAATACTCTTTATTTGTACAGGGAAAGTGAGATGAGGTTGGTATGCTAAGTTAAAGCTTCGGAAAACATATGCTGAATAATATTTTTTTTTCTTAATTATACTTCCAAGTGTTAACCATTGACAACAGGTCATTTAGAGGTCTGATGGTTTGTTCTGATCAAAACTGACACAAAAATTAATTATTCATTCCATTCACTGGTGGACACAGAATTGTCACCTTTTCTGGGGGCTTGTCTAGGAATAAGCTATTAATGATTTTTAGCATTCTTACTCCTAAATCTACTTTTCTCTAATTACCGGGGCATTAAAACTTGTAGTGAGGCAGGGATTTAATTATTTCACTCATTTTTTAGTAACCAGAAAATCTGAGATTTCTATTTATTTTGATGCTAAACCCTCTTCTCCATGACCTGACTTCTGCATGTTTAATTTGCTATCATGTGGACTCTCGAACTTTTTTTTTCCTCTCCTCAAATACCATCAATGTTTTTTTATAATTATTTTTTTTTACTTTTAATAGTTAGGAAACCATGTTTATTTTTAGTAGGAAAATGTCTTGGACTTTGCCATAAAGAAATCTCTGTTTATATATCTCATCTCTTTGTTCACTGATCTTAAATATCTTCAAAAAAAGGAAGGAGTCAGGTAGAATAATAACAAAGGACTTCAAGCTGAGATTTAAGGCAGTGAACTCAGGAAAATAGAAGGACAGGGAGCTTCAATGGAGTGAAACTTGGATAATATCTTTGCATGCTTCCTTTATCATTACTGATTTTTAAAAGAGAATTTAATACAGCTTGCAGTTGGAGATATAATATCAACTAGCACAGAAAGATCACACACATTCCTAAGCAAGTCTCAGGCTTTCCTAAATAGGAATCTGATCAACATGGGTATTACAACAGAACAGGTCAGGGGTCTGTTTGGGGCAGAGGTAAAAGGCATGTTTAATCCCAGCAGATTTTTTAGTCTTAAGAAGTTCTAACATAAGTCATGAAACATCCCATCCAGAAATAATTGCCTTTTTTAACTTTTTTTTTTCTTTTTAGTAATAAATGTATTAATATAATGACTACAAGCATAATAAACACCCAAGACCCACGTCATGAAACATCTACGAGTAATAGAAACAAGAATTCAAAATGTCATAATAATTTAAAGAAATAAATTAAGAATGTTGATGCTCAGTTTCAGCCTCTCTCATTGCCTATTAGTTGGAGGGGAATAGCAATTAACCTGCTTCTTCTACATTGCAATTACAATTCTCTGTCTGATAGTTTCTTTTTAACTCTTCCAGGGTTTTATTAACTTTTTTCTTTTCTTGAAATAGTATTCTTTCCTTTCTCTACATTTAGCAAGCCCTCTGTTTGGACTAGGTTGCAATAAACACTCCAGGTTCCAGTGAGGTGTATCAGACTTTGTCATCAGTCTGCCTCCATATCCAGTTGATATGGGGTCTTCTTTCACCTCCTTGAGAATCCTTCCCTGATGTTATCAGCAGGAGGATTATAATTGCACTATTTTCTCCTGGCCTTTTCACCTGTCAAGGCAAGAAGACCTTCTGTAGAATTTGTTGGCTAGGTGCCTTGGAGTACAATGAGGGTATTTTTCTAGGTGTCTTCCCTTTCTCTCAGCTTTACCAAAAAAATCTCCTGCTGGTGTACTTTTCCATCTTGAACTCAGTCCCTACAGAGTGTCATCATGCTGGTTTGTGTCAATTTTGTGTTAGCCTAATTAATGCTAATCTTGAGCTTATTTTTTATTCAGTAGTTTTATCTTGGATTTGGTTGGATTCCTTCCCAAAGTCTTTCAGAAAGACTACAGAGGAAATGGTGGCTAAACCAACTTTATTCTGATTAAGCTGTAGGCTAATTCACAGCAGAGAATGAGTGGACTCCATGTTTTTGTAAAATTATTATTTAACTTGTCCAAGGTAACAAAGAAATTCAACTCATTGATTTGCATGAAGTGATATATAAAATCAGTCAGAAATTACAATACGAAACCAGAATATTTCAAAGATAAATTTTCTACATCTATCACCTAATAACTACAGAAGATATGCCCTATGTATCAGAAGTTATTTACTTTAAATTGTTATGAAATATGGGACCTACTCAGTAAACAAAATTTAAAAGAGGCAGTATCCCCATCATCAGAATCCCTAGTCTGACAGTAACTGAATGAGAATTACCCACAGATCGTGCCACCTCCTGGGGTGTGTTCTCATCTCTCTCCTCCCCCAGCCTAACACAACTCTTCCCCTTCCTGGCCTTCAGAAATGACCAACTAGACCAAATTCAAAAGACATATGGAGAGTATAGTCCATCTATACCTTCTCTGATCCCAGTCAGTTCTCGAGCCTTCTTTGAAATGTGAGACTTATGTTCCTAACATGGCTGGCTTTCATATATCCTTTTCATCTTCACCTTGTATTTTTTCTCTTCAAATCTTTCCAGTTGTAGAACCACACTAGCATGTTTTCCATCAATATGAAAAACATTGCAGTGGGTAACAGACCTAAAATTAAGTGCAAGCAAAAGAAGAAGGCAGAGTGAGGTGATCAGGTCTGTATTTGTACAGCTGTGGCCACCAGCTCAGTGACTTAATGATGTGATGAATTCTACCACAAAGCAGGGCACTATTTCATAGACTTCAGGGATAGAAAATCTCAACATATTAGGATTGGGTCTTGGAAATGGCTGAAATAGCTCTTTTACAGCTATTGCAGATACATGATGAGTGGTCACACTTTGTTGACAGAGAATTTCAAAACAGATGTGTTTAGCAGATTATGGCTTCTAATCCATTTCATTGCAAGTCTGCTAGCCCTGGCTGCTCAAAACATTCTATTTTTGTTTAACTGCAATAAGCTTATCACTAGAAAGACAGCTAATGATAATATCTCAAACAGCTTGACACTGCCACAAGTTTGCTGAGTGTCAGACTAGCTGACTAGATTGTGTCTAATACCTGTCTTTTTTTTCAAAAGCAATGATGGCAATTCAGCCCTCGTCACTGATGCTGTATTTTCTGCTTTGGCTATCTGTTCTTCTCACTTCTGCATGTGTTTGATTTATGTTGTCTTCAGGGAAACAAGACAGAACTGGAGTACTGAAAGTTGCAGTCTTCCTCAGCTCACCTTTTTCAGTAATGTCTATCAGCGTTGCTATCTAAAAAATGTGGAGCAGAAAGGATCTTTTTTTGTTCTCCTAGAAATTCCTGAGGACTGTAGAATTGCAAGATTTACTGAAAATTGTGTTTCCAGCAACATGAGATTTTTTTAGTTCCCTTTTTTTTTGCATTTTTGATAAAAGGGGGAAAGGCTTTCCATGGTGGCAGCTTGTTGCACCAACTTGGGTCTAGGTATTTGAATCTGAACTCCATGTAGTTGTTCAGTTGGGTGGGTAAAGTTCTATGAAAAAAGTTTGATGCTGAGCCCATTCCCATTACCAGAAAGCATATGGCATTTTCTCTTGTAATGGGGACTTCTGCTTTCTGAGTAAGGACAACTGCGCTGCCTCTAATGTTGTTCACTGGTTTGCAATGTATTAGCTTGATGAGGGCTGTAAATAACTTTGGAAAACCGCTTTGGCTTTTTTTTGTTTGTTTTTTTTTTGTTTGTTTTTTGGCTTAGGCTTTTTTGGCTTCTTTTTTTAAGGCTTTTCTTTTTTTTTTTTTTTTTTTTTTTTTTTTTTTTTTTTTTGGCTTTTTATCTTAAGATCTTGCAGCCTAACTCAGACCAGTTTCTGCCTAGAGCCCATAGTTCAGTTATGCTCCTGGATTTGTGGTGACTCAGGCAGTGCACCCAAAAGGAAAGCAAATGCTGTCTGGCAAATCTTGTCTGGCAAATGCATATGCACAAGAAGTGTTTTGAAGGATTCTCACAGTGTTATCTAAGTATTTCATTATACAAAATGGCAATGTGCTCAGCTTCCTCTGTCAAGTATAGATGTGGAGAGAGAAAGCTGTAGCTTAATTTGAAAAAATATTTCATAAGAATGGCTTCAAAGCCAAACCAGACTAAACAAACCAATAAAACTAGGACACACTGATACTCAGAAAATACTTGAAGGTTACAATGCTTTGTGTACAATGTACCAAGAGAGACAGATCTTTCCTAGTAATTCAGAAATCAAACATTTTATATGTTCTGCTATCATGGCATTCCTCAGATGAGAACTCCAAGGGTGGAAATATAGGATGTAAGATATGCAGATATGAAAATATTTATAATTATATAAAATCCTTTCATACCTACAAGGAGTAAAAACAATCTGTGCCTAGATGTTGTGGCTCGTTCTTCTACATGTGATTTTGAATTTCTCTATTTGATTTCAAAATACAAAATGAAAAATATTTGCTTGGTGGGTTTGGGGATTCTAAAAACATTTTACGAGGGAAATTAAGGTCAGAGAACTGTTAGTTGTAGTTGAAAATGGACTGTGTGACCAATTCTGTTGGGCAGTGGTTTGAAAACACTGTCTAAAGGTTTTAGAACATGTTAACAGTATATTAGCTGATGGATTGCAACTCTTCTTCAAACCTATGGCAAAAGGCAAGTAATTCAGTGTCCTTTTTCTGATATTCCTGAGAGTTAAAGGCATTCAACCTTGAAGAGTCAACTCATGTATTAGCAATGAGACTGGTCTTGATTGCTTCTTAGCCATTTTATAAGCTTTGATACGAAATATTCCAAATAATTATAATAGTGATTTCTCTCCCTTTGTTTGATGTCCCTCCATATTGTGGCTGTGTGAGCTGAAGGCTAAAAATTGCCAGATAAGCAGTGAGATCTAAAAAATGGAATTTTTCTGTCTCATTTTTTGTCAAGGTTTGCCTTGCTACTGGGACACATATAGTGCACATTTTAATAGGTTTCTCCTGCAAACACTTATGCACATGATTAACCTTTTATGTGAGAATAATCTGCAGTGGTTTACTGGCAATACGTATCAGGTCACATGGATATGATGATGTTTTAAAAAGATATGCAGGTCACTTTAACAGTTAATGGTCACAAATTTCCTCTTATGGAGGAAATGACAAGGAAAATGTGAAGAAAAGTCACTTTCTTTCGTCATTTTGCCCCGCACTTCATCAAATCTTAGAAATACTCTGTAGTTATATTGAACCTGCACAGATTTCTGCTAAAATTTCAAATTCCTAACAAGCTATAACTGCTGAGTTCTTTTTCCAAATATATCGCATAAATGATATTGCAATTCATTGTTTAAATAAAGTGTTTGAAAATTTTAATGATTAAAGAGATTTTTTAATCTACCATACACTAAAATGGCACAGTGGGTCTGTTATTATTTATGGATTTTCATACACGTGGAAAACTGTAGTTCATCCTAATACTTTACTCAGAAGAATATAACTATAGGCTCAGACTTTCTTCTACCTTAATGCATGTGAGCTGGAGAACATGAAGTGTCATGTTCTCCCTATTTTTACATTTATACATTATCCATTTCTTGCTGACATTCAGCCCAGTTCCTAAATTAAGCATATCAATCTGCATGCTTAAATGTACTGCTCTTTGTTCTCTGCTGAGAGTCAAGAAATATGATCAGATGACTCTTATCTCAAAGGATCTGCCCTGTATTCTGTCTCCAATGCACAACATCCCACTGGAGTATTGGATTGTTTATCTACTTCCATTCAGGCTTATCTTTCTCATCTTGTAATGTAGTACATTAAAACAAGGCTGTTGCCCCATTTGTTTGCTTGCTGCTTTACCACTGGCAGTCCCCTTGTCATATGTTGTGCAATTGCTGCACCGTGCTTAAGAAGCACACACCTTGTATAATTATCATTATTATGTTAACTTTTCTGATGCTTAAAGAACTACAAGGAGCCCTGACCATTCCAGATGCTGTACAAATGGTTTCAGTTGAAATACTAGTCTAAAAAATTAATTTAATGGGTAGGTTATTGTCATAACTACACTTCTTTCAAAAGGAGCTCTGTATTTTAACTATAAGACATGAATTGAATTATCCTATGGGCTTTAAAAACATAATTTTTAGAGGTATAATACAAATCTTGAAAGTATATAAAAAAATTGTAACTTTAAAATGTAAAAGTTATGTAAATATATATACCCTTGAGAGCAATATGTTATTCTGTCTCTTACTTGTTGGCACCCAGAAAGATTTTTAACTTTCCAAGGCAGAACCATTACTGCATGTCTATATAGCCACTCATATACTCTGAAGACATTATACAATGATAAACTACAAATTACTGGAGACCTTGAGGACTAAATTATACTAAACAATGATGTCTTTTTGGTAGTGGCTAACATCAAACCAGGAAAGATGTATTTCTGTTGGTTAGTAACAGTCCCAGAATAACTGAAGCCCTATATTGCGGTAATTTTCTCCTTCAAAATTGTGATCTAGGATATGACTGTCTTCCTGCAGGATTTACTGAATAAAAATAAGAAAAACACAAACTCCTATTCTTTCCCTACTATGAATTTTTATGAAAAAATTAAGCCTCATGCCCACTTCGTCACCTTTTCCATCATCAGAAATGCCACACAAGCTCCAGGAAGATAATTTAGGCAGGGTTTTGTAGAAAGCCATATTTTCACACAATCACCTAACTCTGTCTGACAATAATGGGATGGGTCTACCTGGCATTTCATTAAGGCAGCTATATTGCATTAGAGCACTCCTGAAAAATGAATAAGTGACCCATTCTCCATGTCTGCACATTGTATTTAAGACCCAAAGTGCAATTAGGTAAAGGCAAAGCTGCTAAACAGTGCAGAACTATTTAGAAACTTGGTAAGATGTGTGATACTCTGTGGAGTACAGGAAAGGTAAAGACCATACCAGAGAGCTGAAAGCTTCAGAAAAGAGATCACAGTTACAAGTCAGTGTAGTCTCCTATCCTCCCTTTCTCAGCAAGCCCAAGCTTTTTGATATATGAGGCTCAATACTAAATAAGTCAAAGAAAGCTGCTAATAAACATAATTTATATGCAAACACGGTTTAGCTTTGGATGGCAAGTTTAGGACTTTCTTTGGTGATGGAAACATTTTGTTTCTGTATTGTGGCAATTCATAGAACATACTAACTGAGAGGTTTAGAAGTGTGTGCAGCTACTTCTATAGCACAAGGTGTACATTGCATCATCAGAGGTCAGTAGTGGGAACTCGAGTCATGGTGTGGCAGTGATGACACTAACTCGTGAGGATGCCTCTGCTCTGAGTAGAGAAATAAAGTAACCAGCTCACCTAAGCAACAGCATTTAACTACATAGGAGTTGTATAATCAAAACTATGGCAGGGTAAGTGGGCTCTAGAACCATCAAGGACCAACCAGCAGCACCAGGAAGGGCTTCCCTTGCCCAGGGAACACACATTTCCTCTCACCAGCACAAATATCAGTTCTCAGTAAATTAAGAAACTGTTTCCCAAAGTAAAAATTCAGCTGTGGCTGTGATATACAACTACAAATATAAGTACTGTTAGATCCAAGTCCCTTCTCAATAGTGAATAAAACTGTAATTCAGTAGAAGCCTAAACAAGTGAGTTACAAATACACTTCTAGCTGAGGTACAGACATATTCCCCTTATGAGGCACAGTGTAGCATGGCTCAGCTGTCATCATAAGCTTCTTTGCAGCCCTCCACACACACCATCTACAAAAAATGTATTAACATCAAGGGTTAAAAATGCTTTGGTGACATCCAGGTATGAATTGTGATTGTTTTCAACTCATGCTAAAATGACTGAGATTTCATCCACAACACGTATGTTTTTACACTTGTGCAACCTCACGTTCTGTGAATCTCACAGAAATTCAACCCAGACTCACGACTGTTCTCACAGTTGCAGGACTCTCCTCCTTTCCTTATTCCTTCTCCCTTTGGAAGTACCATGAAAGCACATTGGAAAATTTTTTGTGAGTGAAGAACTACCATTCTGGTATTGCTTCTGCCATACTTGGTCCTTTTTTTCTGAGAATCTACTCTTCCCAAACATAGCTGGAGGTTTTTTTGGTAGGAGGAATTATATTGCACTTGCCTATTCCGTACACTGTAGGTTATGATTAGTTCATATTTTAAGACAATATTAGGAAAATCCAAAATCAGACAGCAAATAACAGATGACTAGCTTGTTACTATTCCCCTTGTGTAGTCTCCTGCCTGACAATGATTCCCTTACACTTGTTTTAACAAACTGTACAAAAATCTGCCCTATGCAAATTGCCCTAGCAGTAGACAGCAGGAAATTCTGAATGGATTGACCCCCATGCAATCCAGCCCCTCAAAAGCCCTTCTGCATACCCCAGCAATCATCTGCTCTGCTCTGTAAAGGCTATCACTTCCATCTTTCTCCCAGTGGATTGCAGCACTCATGAGAAGTGAATCAAAGTAGAGGTCAGAGATTTGACTCCTTATGCAAGCTAATTCTCTTAATCCATTCCTCGTAGTGTCATTTTCTAATGCCTATTTATAGCATCCAGGGATAAAATGGAATAATATCATAAAAGGGCATTAATTCAATCAAATTCACTAGAACTCTTGATGAATACCTGCTAAATAAACAAAATATTTTTCTAAAGCTCATGTTTAGTATTTTTATGTTTCTCAGCTTAAAACAAAGTGTAAGCAAGAAGTAATGTTATTAGTATTAAACATTTAATTTCAAGCTTCAGCTTTTTGAGGGTTCAACTTTTTTTTTTTTTTAATTACAAACCAAATCAAAACAAAACCCCCAAATACTTAGAACTTATGAAACAGACTTTTCAATATTTTACATTTAAAGAACAGGGTTATTCATATATATATATATATATATATATATATATACTTGTTCATGTCTTGTTTGACTCAAAGTAAGCTCTGATCTCTACATGGTGTGAGAACACCTTCTCTTTGGGAGCTTTTGGCTACTCCCCTTCCCACTCAGACATTTGTTCTTTGACTGACCCAATGCTGTTAACTGAGACAGAGCCTTGGTTTCAAAGCATCAGCATCCTCTCTTTTATACCTGTTCCTTTGACAACAGGCATTTTGTGTTTCTGCAAACTTACTGAGGAAGCTAAAAGTTTATGTCAAGTTTAAAGAGAAAAGTCCTGAGAGGACAATGACTTTATTGGAGCAACACACAGCTCTTCTGGGCAGCAAGAAAGTCTGGAAAGAGAACTTAATTTTTTTTTTTCTTTCACTCTTCATTTGAACCACTTAAAATTTAGCAAAGAAGCTGGTTAGGGTGGGTATAACTGTTTGTAGGACATTGCCACATTTTTTTTTTTTAAAATACATGATACTGATAGAACACTTTCAGAGTGGGAAGTGTACTCAGGGAACAAATGTGAGGACAGTATTGCAGCAAACATTTGAGGTCAGATAGCCAGTTACACCTGCCATAGATGTAAGTAGAATTGCTTTTTAATTCCTACATCCTTGACAAATTGCTGGCAAACCCTAGAATTCTTTAATACAGGGACATTTGCTGCAGAGCAAGCATACCGTACAAAGAGGAAAAACCCCACAAGAAATATTTCCTCTAAATAATATTTATTTTTACGTAAAAAAATGTAAACCATTTAATTTGAGAAATGCACATGAAATTAAAGAGATACAGTTTTGGTTTTGCTCGTTTTGGTGGCCTCATGACAAATTACTACTACATATTTGCACAAAATATAATTAAGCTTATTCAGCAAAGTAACATTAAGGAGTGGTGTTTCGTAACACAATATATAAAATGCATTTATTAGAAAGCTTTTTTCAAAATATTTTAGCCTGCCTTCTAGCATATATATCTGTACACTGAGGCATACCTTGTTATCCATGTACTAAAATTATAACAAAGTGGTTTGCTTGCCTCAACATTGGGGAGCTAATGGCTGAATTAGACTGTTGACAATAGCAGAGTCATCTTTTTAAATCATGTCAATTAGCATAGTGTTTCTTCCCTCAGATGTCCCAGGGGTCTCTTTTGGTTGCCTTTTTTTCTTGAGATAAAAAAAAAAAAAAAAAAAGAAAATCATTGTTTTTACTTATATACCTGATACTTACTCCTTTTGTTTGGTTTTTCTTTTGGTTTTCTATGGTTTTTTTAACACCCTGTTATTGTTATTGTTGTCTTAATGAGCTGGAGTTGTTGATAGCACTGTCAGCTGCAAACAGTCTTGGAAAAGAGACTCTTATCCCGGTAGTATACTGTAGTATCGAGTTCCTAAGACTGTATAGTACTGCTGCCCTTCCTCCTGACCTCAATTTACAACAGCATACAGTTATGCTATTTCATAAAGTGTTCTGGAGTGTGTTAAAACACTGTGGTTTACTTTCTACTTTGATATTAACAGTTGACAGTGAAAAAATATTAATAGTAAAGTTTCTGAGACATAAATTTGATGCATAGTCTGGCTTGGTCAATGCTCATCTATATACATACTGCAGGCAGTTCTTTATGGTTGTTTATTTTTTTGCAGTGGGAGGCAGAGATTGTTTTCTTAACAACTGGTGCTTCAACCAGCAAGGCAAATAAAAGTATCTCAGAAACACCATATTAGCATATACTAGAAATAACACATTAGTGTGCATGTTTTTCTATCTTTAACAAAAGACAAGGGAGGATTAGAAGACAGATTGTTGATTCAGTTAACTGAATTTCAGGTTATTAAAAACTGAAACCAATGTTACTGAAACCAACATTAAGGAAACCAGGAAACAACACCAAATCTCAATAGATACAAACACTGAAATTATGTGAAGTCAGATTTCAGATGGGGATTGGAAAGGGCATCATGTCACCCTTATTCCCTCACCCACCTGAGATGTGAATGGATGTGGGACTTGCTGACATCAATCATGCCTGCTAATACAGGAAATCTCATTTATTTTTTTTTTTATGTTCCAAAAACGACTAAGCACAAAGGATCCCTTTGTATTAACAGTTTCATAATGAGAACTCAGTGTTCTATATACCAAAATTCACTTAGGCATATGGTAATCTTATCTAAACTGTGAAATACTTTCAAGAGTTAAAAATAGGAATGAAAACATTAATGCATTGTTGCCCACAATAGGTTGTTTAAGCTTCTGTCTTTCTAATTCAGGTGAGAGATGCAATGATGAAGAAAGACCCCATCAAACATAAATCCTGAGAAGGAAAAGTTTCCCACCCTACAGAAAATACTTTCCCCCTGACTAGATCTTTTTCTGCACTGTGATGAAACCTATGTCCTTTGAAAGTTTCTAGATAGGCAGATCCATGTGTTTTGGGAAATCCTATGAAATGTAGGAGGCCCTGCTACAAAGTTGGTGCTTTAAGAAATAGTTCATAATTAATAAAGGCGTTTCCAAAAGAGGGGTGAGCTAGTCTTTCATAAGAATGTCCATAAAGATAAGGTATGACCAGGATACAAGGAAATATAAGTGCAAGCTCCTCATTGGGACCTAAGAAGAAAGTGTGCTGAATTTAAGTCATGCATCATTCCATCAAATGTTGGACTTGGGTTATTTAATGTTTTCTCTTTCTCCAGAAATCTCTTTTTGCAGGAACTCATACACAATTTTCCAGCTAAGAGAGCTACCCTAGTAGCTCTATTTGATACAGCAAAAAGTCCAACAGGATTGTATAGGAAGCATCAGCTTAGCCCATATGTAGTATGAACTCAAGGAAAATCCCAGTAGAGAACATAAAAGCACCCACCAATCTCAACAGCTTGCTTGTTGCATGCTGTTTTTCTACAGGAACTCATTTTTTTCTTGTTAAATCAAAAGCATACCAGTTGAAAAGACTGAAAGAACCCAAATGAAGAATTTTTGGTCTAACCGCATGCTATGACTGTTCTCTACCTCACTTCTGCTATGCTTTTTTTAAAAGATAAAAAATGACAAAGGAAAGTGCTAAAAGCTGCTGTACAGATTTTAAGCCCAGTTATTTTAAGCCTCTGTAGCTAATTGAAATTTATTGATCTGTATTGAGAGTGCTGGCTGCTACAGAAAGAAAGCAACGAAAGATTCACGCACTAGCACAGAATCCCTGTGTGTGGCTTACAGAGCCTCTGCTTCAGCTATCTGAAGTCATGGTTATCCTGACAAAATCCTCTAATCCCCAAGACTGAGGTGATGACCAAAAACCTTGCAAGAAGAGAGAATGAGGGCCAGAGCTTTCTGCTGGCTGTTGTTCCCTCTTGGGCTGCTCTCTGAAGACTTAGCAAAAAATCAGACTCAGATGGCTCCTAAGGATGCATATTCCAAGCCCAGAGTGCTCCCCTTTATCACACAGAGGGAAAAAACACCCCATTATATGATTTGTTTCAAGGGTGCATTTTCTGAAGGAATTAGGAATAAGGTGCAGGCAGGCTGTCCCAATTTGCTACGCATGCTCCCCATGGACATAGGAAGGCAAAAGAGCAGATTGGGGAAGGCAGGAGAATACAGTGGCCAGAGCTGTACCTGGGAGCTCACCCTGTGGTGAGAGAAAAGGCGTTTTGGGCTGCTGTAGCTGTGTCAGAAGAAATTTGAAATGTGAAAAAAAATCTGCACTGCAAATTAGTTTTGCCATTAATTGTACTCACCTCCTGTCCTTCTGCTCTTCCTTCAGGAAAAACAAAAAACAAAAGGTAAGTCACTCTGTGTAGCAAACTTTTTCAAGGTCATGCTTAGTGACCATTTCTTTAAAATTAATTTTCCTTGCCATTCTGGTTCTGGTCCACTGATGTACCAGTGCTGCAAGTCAATGCCCTAGCACAGGTTTCTTGCTAGCTGCTGCCATGCTTTTAAATTAACTGGTCCTGACCCTGAAAGTCTGCTAAGTGTTAAACATGTACATGTTCTTTGTGGGACTAATAACCATAATTACCTATTACTCAGAGAATAGGTAATGAACAGGATAGGATACCCAAGCTGGGCAGTCAACATATTGACTGAGCACTGCATTCCTTCTGTCACAGAGCATGCTCTGATCAGGGGGACTACAGCACCTAAACATCTCCCTTTAGAAAAAAAAAAGCTTCCAGTTGGACTGGACTCCATGCTATACAGCCATGATCTGTGCTTATCCACTGCTTTCACAATGTTGCCTGCATAATATAAGAAATAATAAAACATACATAATGCATTTAAGAAACTGACGACTTCAGGCATTTTTCTCTATGCAGAGTTGTCCCACAACAGCAACACTTAAGTAACCAGACAATAGACAGGAGGTCAGATTTCAGATTTGTACCATGGTCCAATCGCAAGATGACAAATACTAAGATGTATGCTTTCCACATAAGTATTAAGTTGTATGCTTTCCACATGAGTGGAAAACAGAAAGTGAATGCAAGTTATAAATATTTCATGTAAGTAAAATCAAAGGAGGCAATTGCTTTGCATTCTGTTATTCTCTTTCATCTCTTCTAAATATATTGTCTTTGGTGGAACAAAATCAGACTAGGCTCTTGGGTTTTATTTGGACAGCTGAGGACAGATTATAATGTCAGATATGTCAGAGTAAGACTAATTTTTCCCTTAATATCTTCTCAGATGCTGTGCTGCACAGTCATTCACTGAAAAGATCCTGACATTACCTATAGGCAGTCACTATTAAATGGGTTCAACCTCTGGATCAAGATTTACAAGGAATTTGCTATAGGAGATGGCAACAAATGCCTGTCCTGATATAATATTTCTGTTTCTTTAAATTTTCCTTTACTCTTATTTTCTGGAGCAAGTTTCTTTTCTGGCAGTTTCTTTGTAGTGATTCCTGTAGCAACCTTTACTGGCAGAATTTTCAGACTAGACTGACAGGCTGCAGTTTTTGCACTGTGAACTGAACATTCAAATGGGGGCATTAGGTCTTTTTCTTTGTCTGCCTGTCTGTGAAAAGACCTTGCAAAAGAGCCTGGATCTAGTTGTTCACCCTCAGACAGTCGACTTTTAAGACAGCTTGCCCACAAAGGCAGGAGGTCAAATAATCTTTCAAATGCAAAGGGCAGCATTCTCATCTGCCAAAGCTCCAGAGAGAGTCATCATATGTTACATTCCTTCTCAGTTTCCTATCCACACATTGCAAGTCAAGCTGAGAGACAGAAATCACCACCCTGATTTCAGGGGCTCCCTAGATTTCCCTAATTGTGGATTACCTCTGCCTTAAGTTTGAGAAGTATCCAATAATAATGAATTAACCCCAAAAAGTTCCAGCATTTAAAGGAAGAAAAGCTGTTAGGCATGCTTTTTAATATTTTAATATGTGCATTCATCCATCATGAACTTCATTCAATAAACAAGATTACTTACACTGTGTGCCAATTAATTCATTAATATGCAGAAAGGATATGGTATTTAGGCTGCAGTCCCCAGGCTTCTTGAATGGTGCAAACTAATGATAAATTTATACTTGATGCAAACTAACACTCATTGTACATATTATACATAACTTCTTATAGCTTTGCAAACAAAACATTTTTTTTAAATAATTATGGAAGCAACAGATGAGTCATAATTTGTTTTCATATTTTTAATATCTTTTAAATCAACTTCAAAATGTGCACCACGGGTACCCAGAGTGGTTTCTGAGCCATGTACATTTTGCATCCTCTAGTTCCAGCTTCTAGGACTATAATCTGTTTCCATTAGAAAGCATGTTAGCTATAATTAAGTCATTTACTTATTTAATGAAGGAAGGGTTCTACAGGATGACATCATTCCTTTAATGCTATGAAGTTCTAGTGTTATGGAATTGAATTAAAATAAAGATAATGCACTCTCCAATAATCTCAGTTTGCATACTCTGTTCCTACACACAATAACATGCTACTGATACATGCATGTAATTGTCATGGGCATTCAGTGTCTATCAAGAAACAGCACAAAAACATCGATACATAGGAAAATTCAGGAGGTCTCTAATCCAATCTCCTGCTCAAAACAGGGTCATTAATGAGATCAGATTTGGTTCTGGGCTCTGAGCTTTATCCAGGCTGATAATCTCTACATATGGAGATGCTACTTAGATTTGCTTAATTTTAATTCAGACCCAAGAAGAATTAAGGAAGTTGGTTAAATTTTTTGATGGTTCAAAGCTCCATCTTGAAATAGATTTGAATTTGCAGGAGCTAGTTGGAAAAACAGAAAGAAAATATTCTCACACTGAAAATATGCTACCTCTTTATGGCAAGAGTGAACAGTACTGTCCAGAAGCCTTTGTTAAACTCTGGCCCTATAAATTATGTCTCAAAATATTATGACTATTGGAGAAAATAATCAGTCCTTTGTGCACTTAAATTTCTTCCACCTATAACACATAATGAATTTACTTAATTATCTTGCAGGAGTGTTGAGACTCCTAATTCATTAGCATCTTTGAGGCTTTTTGTCACCTTCAGGAGGAAAGCACTGATAGTGGCAAAAGCAGCAGCACCATCTCAATATACAATGAGGTCACATTACAAGGGAGTATTAATGCCCTAGTTTTACTTTTGCAAAATCATAGTTATTATACCTTAATGAGAGCTGGCAGACGGTCACTGCACCACAGGTAAGAATGGTCCCAAAAGCTGATTTGGGACACAAAATGCTCAAGGACAGAAAGAATTTTAAATGTTATAAGAACGAGTTGAAACTTGAGATACTGACCCTACCTCCACAACCCAGTGCAAGCAGAATACGGTGTCATCTGCACAGCTTTTGTGCCAGCAAGTAATTCCTCTCACTCCTAAGAGCACATCCAGTCAAAATTACAGTGCTTTGAGAAACTAAATTCATAAATCAACAGATGCTTATATTTTGACTCCTACATTCCTTTATAGATCTTCTCTGTCTAGTGTTCTCAAACACGCAGTAACACTCTGGTTAAGGCATGTCACGATACAAAAAACATCAAATGTGGGAGCACACCGTTGCTCACAGAACCCATGCAACAAAAAGGAAAAGCTATGAGAATGAAAGAGTCCCATGGAGAAATGCCATGATACATTATGATCCACATTGGAGGCATCCTTTGTTCTGAAACAACATCCTTTGTTCTGAAAGCTCATCTTGGGACCTGTATATGGCACTACCAAGTCAGGTTTCCTGAGACTTCACTTCATAGCCCCATGTATCTTGTATTTCTGGCAACACAAAGACCCAGCTTCAAGAAGAATTTACCCCACATCTGAGAAATATGAAATTAAATCCCCATAGAATAAGCAGGTAAGACAATACAGTTCTACTACTTTTTTGGTATGAATCCTAAATGCTAGGTTTTTGGGACTCAATGATCTTAAGGGCCTTTTTCAACCTAAATGAATCTATGATTTATCATAAAAGATATAGGATCCTTCCTCTGATCTAACAACTTTTTGAAATAAAAATATCCAAACCTTGTGGGTCCTGTGGGATTAGAGATATATGCACAATATATACACTTGATGTCTCCTCTGATAACCACCTATTTCAATTTTTTCCTTTCCTTTTTTTTTGAAATCACAGTTATGTAGTAGAGGTGCAATGACCCAGCTTTCAATGCCTTCTATCAGAGCTAGGGATTGTGAGGGATCATTTTTCCATGCTTTTTTAAAAATCCCAGATACAGTATGAGAAGAAATCACACAAGAAAAGGCATGTAATGAGAAAAATATGCTCAAGCATTTCCATTGGTCCATTCCAGGCATGAACTTTAGCAAACAGTGGGAGGGACTACAAGAAGTGAGAAGAAGGTGTGAGAAGTAGGAAGAGTTGAGGGAAGTCAAACATATCTTTACAAATGAAAAACTGAAGTGAGTAAGAAACTTATAGGAACACTTCAAAGATGGAAAAAAAAGAATTATCAAACCAAGAAATTCAAGTCAGTCTCCCTACAGATATTGGAAAAATAAGAGTCAATTAGAAACATTTAGTTTTGAGAAGTTTTTTGAAATATTGTTTCAATTTTCACCTGTTACTCTTCTTGAACATCAATTGCATTTCAAAATGAAGTTATTTTATATTAAAAACCCGAAGGCTTTCCAGTGAAAATATGGCCCCACTTTGAATAAATATGCAAATATTCTGAAGCTGTATTTGAGATACAGTGATTTTCATTACACTCCTGATAAATTAACTTTATGTATAATTAAATGCATTTTTTTTATCATCCAGCTGATCACTATTCCCCTTGCTGCAAACAGGAAATGACTTCATGGAATCAATTGGTGACTGCTGACATCTTAATGGAAATGACTATAATATAATTCTGTGTCTCCATGGCACAAAAGTTCCCTGAAGTATATTTTCTATTGATATTTTGTAAAAATACCTTCCACTTGGTATTTTTCAGGATCTGGAAAGCATGCTCATGCATCCTGACAGCTTCACGATGAAGTTGTACAGTGTCTTACCTAGCATTTCTTCCTCTTTAGGACACACGTGCACACGGAGAAACGAAGCTTAATCTTCCAATAAACCTCCCCTGCTACCATGCCACTATCCCCAACAGTAATACCTGCTTCTTTCATTTATTGTAGCTTTGTTTATTACAGCTCCTTCATTATCCCAATATTTCTTATGTGATCTATTTAGAAATAAATATGTATCTGGCCAAAGGATATAAATACAAAGACAACCAATAAAAGTCTGGCTCTGGAGAGAATTGCATTACCTGTGCAACAATTTTAAATAACAACATTAGTAGAATAGGGAGTCTTATTTAGTGATGTACCTTTTTAAATATATATGTTTATTTGTAAGTAATTATGTACAGAATTGGGAATAAAAATATTGTAAAAGCATTGTGGTCAGTCAAAGCATGTTTGATTGGTTTAAAGAGGATACAGAGAGTATAACTGTTAATTATACTGACAGAATGTGTGGGCTGGGGAGCCAGATAGGAACAGAGAAAAGTGCTTCAACACTGTAATGTAAAATGAAGGAAAGCCAGAAGCAGCTGAGGATAACTCCTGAGGATAAATCAAACCAATCAGCTGCATAGATTCACTTGAAAAAAGTTGCCTCTTTCCATGACTGGTACTACTACTCCTACTAGGAATAGCACAGGGAAAGCATCAGGGAGTGAGTTTCCCAATGATTCAGGATAAATTCCACATCATTGTGTTCTAATTCTGTCACAGAAAACTTAAACAACACATTTCAGTTGCTGCTTTGCTTAAAATAATAATAAGAACAAAAAGGTCCCTGGTATTTTATTCAAAGATGAAAATTAATGTACTGTGAAAAACGACTTCATTACAATATGATGCTAAGGGACATTTGCCTTTTCAATCTTCATTTTGCAGGCCTTTTAATATTTTGTTAAATGAAAACTGATCCTGGGAAAAAATTACGTGTCCTAAACTGAATTAAGATGGATGTAACATAGCATACAAGCCTGTTCCTGTTCTCTGAAGTTACCATGGAAATAATACATAAAGAACAAATTATTCCCATGGGAAACTACTAAAGAACATTTTTGAGCACTTCTAAAAGCATTTAAAGAGACTGAAAATACAAACTTTTTTCTAAAATGAGTCATAAGTGAAATCATGAGTGATGAGGTGATAATAATTAATTGATTGTATGGTTTATCTATTTATCTATCAAGAAGTCCTGCAGGCCCTCAGAACAATTGCTGTGTAGAAGAGAATGGTCCTGTATCAAATTTAGAAGATGGAGGTAATCCCTTGTTTACACTCTGAACTTCTCCCTAGCAGCTGATTCAGCAAAACACTTGGGGAAATTTTAACATTAAAATGCAAATGTTTTCAAAGAGAAGCTTGTAATTTGGCATATAGTTTGCCTGCAGCCTATATGTAATACTATGGAGTCAAATGATGGTCACATTGTTAATTTTATCCCTGTCTTAAGTGCCTTGTAGATCTGGGGCTATGGTAGAAAATAATAAAAAAAAACCCAAACAAACAAAACAATCAACTATTAGAATCAAGTTTCACGTCAGGCAGATAAGAGCATTTTAACGAGAAGGGATGTAAGTATGTATAGTTCACTTAAGCAGCACTACATATCCAGGTGGTGATGAAAAACATCATGTGAACTACTACCAAACAGCACTTGGCCATCTGTGCAAACCTACAGTTTTCTTTAGTTAATGTTACACTCGTTAAATAAAGTGATAGATGACAGGAATTAACTTTTCTGAAATTCTGTTATTTATAGATAAAATTAAAGAACAATAAAAGATAAATGGAGTAGCTGTGGCCTAAATGACAGCCATATGGATAATAAGATTTAGCACACAATAAGGAAAATTTACAGTGGGGTGAAATATAGTCTGATGTTTATTAACAAGGTATGTTCTTGTCACACTGATTTCCAAAGAAAGACAAGGAAGCTTAAATGGTATTCACTCACAGTTAGGGCTGATCTCCAGCTGCTAAGCTGTGTGGGGTTAAATTATCTTCTAACTACTTTTGTTCTATTCTACATTTTTTCGCTGTAACTTGCTACCCATGGCTTGTAAGTAACTTAATGAGGTTTTGTAAATGATATAGTGAACATGTTTCTTGGCTGGAGGGCATGATGTGTATTTTTTATTTGCTTTTGACCTGATTTCTGAACTGATTACCTGAAATGGGACCAACAGTTCAAGGAACCATGAAGTTTTGCTGTGCTAACTGCTACTGATCTAGCTGTAAATTAGTTTTAACTGTTTTCTTAATGAAAAATTTCTAGCACCTGGAAAGCACTGTATTTCCATTTTTTAATCTTTTTTCTTTTTTCTTTTTTTTTTAAATCTACATCATCCTAAGAAAAGCATTTGTGTTAGGGTTCAAGTTTCTTCCATTCACCACAATGTACGTAAGAGCTCAGTCCTGGGCTAAGAATCCATTATAGTTGTGGGGATTGTAGATTCTCTAAACCCCAGTCTATAGGGCATCCTATAGACAGTTATTTTATTCTTTCATTTCTCAATACTAAATTACCTTTAACAAATATTAAATGCCATTTCCATACTTTTTTGCATATAATTATTAGCTTTGATTTTCATATGGTTCATATGTAATCCCAGAATCATAGAATAGTTTGGGTTGGAAAAGACCTTGAAGTTCACCTAGTCCAACCTCCCTGCATGGGCAGGGACACCTCTGGCTAGACCAGGTTGCTCAAAGCCCTGTCCAACCTGTCCTTACCATAAGTATGATAAAATTACTATAGGTGCATGGGCACATTCTTGTACTAAAAGCTAGTCTGAATAAAAAAGGTTTTAATATCACTATTGAATTTTATCCATTGAATTACTGAATTTCAATACAATACTGAAAACCAAAGTACAAAAATACCTTAGAGACCTAGAGATTCTTTAAGATTTTTCAGCAGAAGTAAGACCTAGTAACAATGTTGTAAATCATTTTGGTGGGCTTGGGAGTGTTAGTTTTGCACTTGGACTCCTAAAGGTCTTTTCCAAGCTGCATGTTCCTGTGATTCTATGACTCCTTTTACTTCACAGACTACAGATCTTCCACCAGGTATTGTTTTCCTTCAGTGCCATTGCCCTCCATCATTGCCAGCCACCATGTCTGCAAAGGCCATCATTTGAAATGTAAAATATGAGAACAAGACCTAGCACTTGAGCTGTCAACTGAGTTTTAGATCACAGAACATAATTTTTGGTTTTGGCCAGAATTAGGTCTCTGATTGGTCCCAAACCAGGAGTATGTTTATGAGCATAGGACTTAGACCAGTTGTTTATCTGCAGCAATTGCTCTGTTGAAAATTCAAACTATGAAGCTGTACATCATCATATTTTTCTTTTAAAAGCATAGTGTTTAATTAAGTGTTGTTGGTTTTGGTTTTTTTTTAACTATTACAACATATAAAAAGAAAGTTTATAAATCATTAATGAGTTTTCACTACCAAGGCTAAGATTAGAGCTGCAGAGCTGGCTATCTTAAGAAAGCATCTATAAGCTGCTATCTTAAGAAAGCTCTCATCTATATTAATTTGGCAAGTAGATACAGAGACCCTGAATTTACGTGAACGGAACAAAAAGATATGTGTTTCTCATGGTACCTGGAGCTTTCAAACTGGCCAAAGGGATGGAGGAAATCAGGGAAAGGGAAAGAATGTTCTCAAGAGTAGTTGGTTAATTCTATGGCTAGCACATATTGTCTTCACCTAATTCTAGACATTAATAACTAGAACTTTATTTTATTATGAAATATGTATAAGCAACTATCATGAAAAAATCAGCATTTTTTTATTATCACTAATAATTACTTATTATTATTTGCCACTTATTGCATTGGGATTTTACTGAGTAGTACGAGCATAGTTTAGCAGGCAGAGACTAATTAAGAGATATGATTACAGGTAAATTCAAGGAAGTTTCCCAGTTAGTGGGGAATGCTGCATTTTGATTTTCTCTTTCACAGACCAGTGCCAAAAGAACCCAGAGTTGAGAAAAACTTTGAATTATAGTTATTTAAGAGATACGGCTTACTAATGTTGAATTCTGATTGCATGATAGAATAAAAATAGTAGAAGAGATTTATGTCTTGAACAAGTACGGTTAAAAACTGCAATTTCAGAAAACTATGTAGGTACCAATTCTCTTAATTTTGCCAGGACTATGAAAGCAGCAAAGGAAGATCTTCAGTGAGTTCAGTGGGAATACAGAGATTCATGTTATTTTCTTTCCTCCTTATAACGGAATTCCAAACTCATTTAAATACGTAGATATTTGCTTTATGGTCAAGTTTGGTTTAACTTTAGTAGACCTATTCAATGAGCACACAAAACCACCTGAACACAGAAGGCAATCTGTTCTCTCAAATTATAAATAAAGCCACTGAACACCTCTTCAGTTTCCAAAATTCAAAATGAGCTTTGGAATCCTTTGAATCGTATTGTTTCTCACTAAGCTCCAAGAAATGGTTTGAGGTCATGCCATAGGAAATCCTTTGGTGACAGACACCTTTGAGAAGGAGCAGTCAGAGAATGACACGGAGCGAACTCTTGCCAAAACACCACTTGCATGTTGCTTAAGGTAAATATTTAATTCCCATTTCATTTTTAGTCACTGTAGCAAAAGTTCTTTGTAGTGGTTAGGAAGAGATGCAATATAGAGGCTTACTATAAATACATTTCAGTAAGACTAGAATTTCATTTGTTATTGCTTGGAAGAAGCTTTGGTGAGGATAAAACATTTGTTCTGTTTCTAGTTGGACTGTGTTTGCCATATGGTGTAAATAGGATTAAGGAAACTGGAAAGATCACCTTGCTATTTTGATGTTATGATTAATGTTATTGGACCCATGGGGAAAAACACATGAATAATATTAAGCAGTTAAAGCTGATTATCTGATTACAAAAGGGAAAAAAAAAACCCACTACAGAGTAATTTAACTGCAAAGATAACTGTAAATAAAAATTGTATTAACAGTATTTTGTTATCAGAAAAGTAAACAGGTGTGTTTTCTTGGAACAGAGCTGTCTTAGCAAAAACATTTGCTGATTTTTTTTCCTGATACTTCCAGTCACATAAAGACCATCTGTTCATTCTTTTACATTCCAATTGGTGCTATTGACTGATTTATTTCATTAATCTCTCCTACAAGTGTTTCTTCTAAGCTTCAAGCTGCACAAGTGTTCTTTGATAGAATAAACCTGGCGGAAATATGGTTGCTACCCTAAATTAGCTAAATGCTCTTCCAGCTCAGGTGTCCTTTTCAGCATCCCAAGGCATAAAATACTAAGATATTGTACAGAAATCTCTGTACTCCTTCTACAAATATTTTGTAGTTGTTCTTAAGTACTCCTAAAAGGTGCATCAGAAAAGTTGATGGTTTGTTCCGTTGAACAGCTAACCACCATAAAAAAAAAAAAAAAAAAAAAAAAAAAAAAAAAAGAGTCATATACCTTCTTTTACTGTACTTCTAATATACACCCCTTTCACCCCTATACACTACTTCTTTTGGGACTCAATTACATTATCAAAACACCCTACAAAAAGATCATGTTATCAGGGAAAGAGTATTAGTGTGAATAATATGCTGTAGGGAAAAATTAGCTGTAGAACCATTACCTTTCTTTGAAATCATATTTCTATAACAGGTTAGCTTGATCCACAGTTTAGGAAAAGACTAAGACTATTCATTAGTAAGAAGATTTCATAATTCAGTGAAGACATGTTCTCTTCACTGATGAGAAGAATCTATTTTGTTCTTGGCAGATGATGTCCTGAAAACATCCAACTGTTTTGAAGTTATTTTTTCACTATACTACAGCAACACAAATTATCTAACCACAAAGCCTCTACCACTAAAGCAAATCCATCAAGAATAAAATAGAGGCAGGTCATGTCTCAAGCAGAGTCATCCACTCAGGAAGCATTAGACAGAGATCATACCTTCCTTATTTCATCTGTGAAATAAAGTTTAAAGCTTCAGTTCTTAACTTAAGAACACTAAATGGTCTGGGTAATTGTAAGTAAATGACTTCAAACTCTTTGACAAAGTCTGTAGTCAAATTTTGATTACTCTAGAACTGTCAGAGACAAGCATAAGAATAATCTGGGCAGCTAAGAAGGTTTTCTCAAGGATTAGTCAGGCTCTGAAGTGAAATGCCAGAGGATCTCAGGATAATCATACACTACCCCTAGAGAAAATAGCTGATAGTTATCAACAATAATTAGACAAATTCAGCATTTGTAAACACCCAGGACACCAGCTGTCATCAGAACCAACATGTAAGCAGTTGTTTTAGTTATCAGCCTCTTCTATCTTGTTCAAACCAGTTTGTGTGTGTGTGTATTTTTTTTAATCCCATCCATTAAATAAAATATCAGATGATCATGATGAACATTTTGAATTCTTGAAATGAAAGTCTACAGGTCAAGAAAAGAAAATTATTCAGATTTTAGCAAGAAAATTATTTTTGTTCCTCCTCTCCTCAACTTCTTCGGTGTTCTTCTAAATAGAAACTTGAATCATTGTGTACTTCTGTATCTTCTAATGGTTATTAACTGGAAATCTACAGACCTTTGTATGGTATAATATTTACTATGTTTCTTGTGAAAAAAACTCTGCAATCAAAGCAATTGATTTCATAGTGAAAAGCTCCAAGATTTTCTAGCCAGGTCAGCAAGTCTGCATTCTCTATATTTTTGCATGATGATGGCATTTTACATAATAAATTCTAGCTTTTTTAAAACTTAAGGGAAGGATTCATAGTTTCTTTTTCCCTTATACATAAATTACGTAGCATTGCCCATTCTATCCAGTGCATTTTCTGCCCAGTATGTTTCTTGTCTATTCACAGTGAGTGATATTAAAAACTGTATTCACACAGATAATCCCTGGTTTTACCCATATATGCAGAAATACACATCTTCACACCCAAAGCTTTGTCTTGTTTTGATTGTTTCAAAATGAAAGAATGAAAGTTCTGCTCTGAGATGATGATTGTTTGCAAAAGAATAGAAAAGATATATCTGCTGTTTTCAGTCCACTGGAAGGAGAAAGAAATTACCTTGATGAATTTGTAAAAAGCTTTTTATAAACAAAGTATAAATCTCTACTGGGATTATTTTCACTTTACCTACTTTGTGTTGATAACTTCTGTTAACATCATTTACAAGAGAAGCTGATCCACTGTATGTTTTGATTTACTTAAATATAACCATAAAGTAGTCAAGTGCTTTGCAAACAAATATGTGCTATAAATTTCACAATGACAACTGGAATAGTAAAACAATATACTAGCAAATAGTTATTTGCTAGTTAAACTAGCAAATACTCTCTTCCACAACCAAAGTGTCACATCTTCACAGAATCAATGAAATTATAAGATTATCTATAGAAGTAACCTAAATATGTTGACCTGTATGAAATATCCATCCTTATACAATACCAGTGCACACGGTAAGAGAACACACATGTAAAAAGACAGAACATCAGGATATTGAAGTTATTTGATCAATATTTTTATTTGGTAGTTTTGGCTTTCTGAGTGAAATTACAGCCTTAAATAACTTTTATTTATAGTATTTATAGCATTTATGGCTGCCTTGATGTGAGTTCCAAAGCCATGATATTTTCCATGGTACATGGTGGATGGTAACACCACTTGTAGACAGGTCAGAAACAGGACTGTTACAGTCCAATCACTTACATCCTCAATCTGATGTTACAATAATCAGAATGAACAATGCTCTCAGTAGCTTTTTAAAAGCCTGATTGTTTAGGTTAAAATATACTTTACAAGAGTTAATACCTAAGATTGATCAGGAACTTAAATAAAACAGCATAATCTCATGCTAATACCTCTGTCTTTATTGACTCCAAAACCGTCACTTTGACACCAAGTGAGAACAGATTTCACTGTTTTCCAGATCTGAGCACTGAGTTTTCAAGATAGCTTTTGAGGACACAAACCTTCAATAGAGTTTTGAACTTTAAAATGAACTTCCTTTTGCCTTCTGGACAGTGGTGTTTCTCATTCTGCACAAAAATTGCAGTTTGCAAATGAAAATGCAGCATGTTACCTGGTTACATACATGTCCATGTGATCTGAGAACCAAACTCAGTGTTTTTCATCCCATCCCTCTTTCTAATAGGAGGGAATCTTCAGTTACATGATGCTTAACCTGCAGCTAAGCTACATTGGTCTCCAGTGTATGGCTTTGGTGAAACTTCAGAAACAGCTCTGCTGCCTTTTGCCAACAGGTTCATGGCAGGAAGATGGTTCACCTTCATGACCACAGCCTGGAGTTATTCTCCAGCTCTGACAATTATAAAACCACCTCCTTTTCTAATGAAAACATGACATGATGGTTGCTGAACTCCCTCATGCTGTTTTTGCAATCTATTTTTTAACCTGCATTCACAATATTTACATAATTAAAGATTTGGTTGCTCTTTGGTGATTTACACTGTCATTTATCCAGCCCGGAGGAATTAATTGCTTCATTAGACATTAAAAATTTGCCATATAGTTTCCTTTAGCCAAGAATATTTGAAAGAAAGATCTACTACGAAAAAGAATGCCATTAAAGTATTGAATTTATGAATACTTGTTAGTGTTGCTATGTTTTGATGATAAGGATTACCATAACATTATCTTTAAAGCTTTTAAATATTTCTCTTCTACCTGCTGCAACAGCTTCACTCTGCTTTATATACCACCACTGACATAGCAGAAGTATTAGGAAACCTTTTACTTTTTACAATAGAGTCAGTATTTAAATCTTTTCAATTTTAAATCAATGCATTATTTAAACTACATTAACTGTTAATTAAATTCATACCTTGAACTTATGCCAGTATTTAACTCTATTACATTTTCAATACTGGAGGAAAAATTACTTTTTCATTCTGTGAGAAATGCAGTCCATGCAAAGAATCACATCTAATGAAGCTGTATATTTTTCTGTATTTATTTGGAAAAAAAAAAAAAAAAAAAAAAAGGGATATTTTAATTTCCAAGTAAAATTCAGTCTACTTTTAACAATTTTCTTAAAGGCTATTTGCTATATAATTGATTTTTGAAAAATGATTTAAAAAGCCAACAAACTACTACTTTCCAGTGCTACATCCAATTCCTAATAATCCTAAAGTGAGTCATTCCAACCCAGTGTACCTCCAGCTTGCAAAACTGTGTTTTGTTAAAACTAAGGTGAACATTAGCATATCTCTCAGGAGCACTGTTTAGCCTTAATAACTAAGCTGTTTATTGAACCTGAGATCACACTGTAGGGTTTATCTGTACATTTGTTCCAATAAGATAAGATTCACCACCTGTGGCAGTGCAATTTGAAATTTGTTTTCTGAATTTCCCTTTCTAAAGCAAGGGCAAACTCTCTTCTGCTGTACAAACACAGAAACACGACAATTACCAGTGGACTCTAAGTACATAATGTACTATGTGAAGGAACATTCCCAAGCCAGCGCAGTTCTCTCAACAGGAGAGATTCAGTTAGCCACTGAAAAAGACTTTGTATAAAAGCCTCTCACACACAAAAAAACCCAACAAAACCAAACCAACCAAACAAAACACCCCCAAAAGCCCCACACAAAAGAGTGTGCAGCAACAGAACTAGAGGCACCTGAGGTAGGACTGATCTCACTGAAAACCTAATAGCCTCTCTTATAGCAGAATTTAGTTAATCTAAATTAGACTTTTGAAGTAGATTGAGACTAATTTCACTTAAGGAGTGCCTGGTTTTCTCCACTGAGTATATAAAGAGACAACACCTGCAGTGTTGAATAAAATAAGGTCATGAAGAGCCGTCTGGCCTTCAGACCAAGTGGCATATAGGTTGGCACACTGCATGGCTATAGCTACTGGTTTTGTTTGGATTTCCTTATCTTACCAGTCCTTATGCATTACTGCTATTTGTAGGGTGGGGTGTTGTTTTTTTTTTTATTTCAAGTGTCTGATACATCACTAAGGCACAGCTCACTAAAGTGATGTTTTTATAGCATAAAACCAAAGATTATTTTTTTTTCCACAAGAGCCAGAAGGCAGCATGAGGGAAGCACAAAGGCATTACTGGGATTGCAGTGGGGCACAGGAACTGTGTAGGCTACAGAAAACCAAGCCTGGTGCAGCCCTTTTAATATCCCATACTTGAAATGGCTCTCCAGATGTCCTCCCCAAACAACACTTGGGCACTCTCTTGCAAAGAAAGGACTGAGTAGCATGTGCTTAAACTATGCCAGGAACGTGTGGACAGGATAAGCAGCAATCCAGGTATCAAGCCAACCCTATAGCCATGTTTCAATAATCAGTAAAGACATAGCCAGTGACTAGGTCAAAAGTAGATTGCTAGCTACATTTTAAAACACAATGGAAAAGAGAAGAAACAAGAAGTTTGAACTTCTTCAGGAAGTATGGGATATGGGATGCACAACCACAAAGTGAAACAAAAAGGCAGAGATATTTAGGAAAACATATGCAATGCCAATAAATCAACTCACAACATTAATCAGACTCTCTAAATCAATTTATCACTTCTACAAGAGTCTCACATGTGGAATACATAATGAACATGGGTGCAAGCGAGCCATTTAGTTGAAAATGACACAGTATCCACCTGGGCACTATCACTATCATTTGTAATGTTTTGAAATACAGATGATGGGTTGGATCAGATCTTATTATTTCTTATACATACTGTGGCTGCTCTACCCTCAGTCTTTATTGTTTGAAGTGGCTAATTAAGTAAGTGTCTGATTTCAATGTTTTTCCTGCTCTTCATCCTGAAAAAATTGAAAACAGATATGAGATTATAAACTGATGTCTCTGTTTTGTTAAATGGAAAACCTCATATGTGGAACAGTCTGAAAAAAAAAAATCTGCTTTTTTTTCTGGTTTACACAGTAATAAGAATCTTGCAGATTAACAACTGCCTGTATCTTTTCAAATATGAGGAATCAAGACCATACATATATTAAAATTCAAAACATATAAAGAAGTAATAAATTACATATTATTTTTATTTTCAGCTTAAAGCACTGCTGACCTTCTTTCTTAGCAGTATCTTTTGCTGTTACCATCAGCCACAGGTCTGTGTATAGAAGGCTTACAGACCTTTTACATATAAATCCCATTAAAAATCAGCAACTGTATATTCTCAAGGCAACACCATCTCAAAAAAAAATTTTTTTTTCTTTTTTTTTAACAGGAAAGTCTGGTGCTTCTGAGCTCTAAACTGTCTGCTCAACTCTCCAATCACATCTTTAATTTTGTTTGTATTTATTAAAGTGCTGATACTATCCTGGGTAGATCAATTTTTAGAAGACTTTGTAGTGGCACTTCAGCGACATTAAATACTCTCTATTAAACGTTAACAGTTTGCTTTTACTATGTCCTCATAGTTGAAGTCTTAATTGCTAGTTTCAAAGCAATGCACAGTTAAATTCCAATCAATATTGAAATGACAAAGTAGAAATGGATCTAGAAGCCTCCCAAATGCCCTTCCATATTGACACAGCAGCAGAAGTACAACCTATCAGATGTGCACAATCAAAGACAGTGGACATGGCACCAGTCACATAAAATGTCGAATTCTGAGCATGCCATCTTGTATTTTGTAAGCATTTTACCCTTAAGTAATAAAAACCCCATTTTTCTAATTTAGTATCCTTCAAAGCTGGTCTAAGAAAAAAAAAAAGATTTATCTGATTTGGCTGTCAAAAATGTTTCATGGCTGTCACTTGGGAGTATACTTGCGAGTACTCATTTGGGAGCAGTATTTGCAGGTATAAAAATTCATGAAAGTCAAATGACCTTCCAGAATTCATAAAGTAATTCCTTTTTTGTAGGATTACCTAATTGAACATGAAGACTCTGGCAAGCAACGTGATTGGAAAGAGAAACATAACAAATTTTATCAAGGAAAAGAGAAATGTTCCTTAATCATAACATTTCTTGGAACTGAGTTTAGTGCTACCCTGTTGAAAGTCATATCCGAGAGCTTTACAACATTTGGGAAGCTGGTTCATTTTCATGCATAGTTCTTGTCCTTAAAAACAGCAGCAAAAGAAATTTAATTAATCTATGCATATAAAGCTTTACAAAATGTTGTATGCACGTTCATGTTCCTGGTTTGGATACACAATGTTTCACATATACTGTTTGAGAAAAAGCTTCATGCTATATTTGAGTTTAGAGAAGTACGTGTTCTCCCGAAACAGAGAAGAATTTACTCACATGCTTCCACTTTAATTATTTCTAATTGAATTTCAGAGCAAGCTTTACTTTAGGCACCTTTGCATATGCTTTCCTCAGTGGGAATATTTTTCCCAAGCAGGATATTTATAAATACTCCTTTGTTAAATGGTCATCTGTTAATATAAATTTTTAACTTCTTAAAATGTGTCCTTTCACCAAAGTTATTCTACATAGTTAATAAACATGTTCTGCCAGTTAAGCTGTGTGTAAAAATGAACTCATTTATGACTTCCTCTCTGTTCCATTAATCCGCAATTACTCAAAGTTTTCCCAGTCTCAGTGACAGAAACATCTATATCTCTGGGAAATAATGATTTCTGTCCTTTCAAGTACACTCACCATATTCACGAGGTTACAAAACTGAATTAAAGAACCTATGCTTAAGAATGAATAATTTTCCTGGATTACATTCTCATTACAGAATGTTCAGAAACTTTTTTACCTTAAGCCTAGCAGCAAACCACTGCATGCTTTTGAATACATTTCACAGACAAAAATATCTCAGCCTCAGCTATTAGAATATTAACAGTGTATGATTAACTTTTTTAATATAAATTTTAATGATAACAAGAAACCTTTTTTCTTAAACTTGCCTTATTTAAACAAAATAGTTCACAAAACCACTAATATCTAAGGCATGAAGAAAAAGAATTGTGTAATAAATCTAAAAATAATTTTAATTGTGTTGTACTGTACTACAGCAGATGGACCCAGTAAATTAGTACTTATCTAAAAAACAAAGTTTTGAAAAATAGGTGGTTTTTTTTTAGCTACTGGTGCGATGCAGTTCTGGCAATGTCATTCACAAACAAGTGTGTATCAGGTAGAAAGCCTGGAAAATATAGTAGGAATGAAAATATTTTAGCATTTAAAAAGATTCTTAGATGCTGAACCACTCAGAATATTTAGAGGAAACACAAAAAGTAAATATGGTTTCATCGGGATATAAGACCTGTCTTTTTTTAAAAAAATAGACATAGTCCAGTTGTGAAGATAAACCCAGTAGACAGCAATAATGGAAGCCAATTGTCCCCCAGTCAGTAAACCACCTAGATTATACTTAGCTTTTCGGATGCCTAAAGTGGAGGTAACCACTAAAGATTTTTTTACTAGGGCTATGTGATAAATTACTCTGCTAGTTAATATTTGCCTGTAAATGTTCCTCATCTAACTACAAAAAACCCTCTTATTTTGAGTTACTCTCAAAATTTTGGTTCAGGCAAGCCCATGGAAACAAAAACAGCTTCATGACAGTATAAGTATCAATCATATTTTTCCCAAGAGAGAAATATTACATTTTTTTTTCCTTGGAAAATTCTCTCTCTCTCTCTCTCTCATGAAACTCTTTTGTTCCTTATGTAGACCTGGCCTTTGAAACCTCTTCCTTTTTGATGTTTGCAGTGATCTCTCAGTTTCTTGACCTGGACAGGCTGGACCAGTGGGCTGAGGCAAATAATATGAAGTTTAACAAGGCAAAGTACAGGGCCCTGCATTTTGGTCACAACAAGCCCATGCAATGCTACAGGCTTGGGGAAGAGTGGCTGGAAGGCTGCCTGGCAGAAGAGGACCTGGTGTGTTTGTAGACACCCAGCTGAATGAGACAGCAGTGTGCTCAGGTGGCCAAGAAGGCCAAGAGCATCCTGGCCTGTATCAGCACCAGTGCTGGCAGCAGGACCAGGGAAGTGATTGTCCCCTTGTATCACACCTTGAGTACTGTGTTCACTTCTGAGTTCTCCTCACTACAAGAAAGACAGTGAGTTGCTAGAGGGATTTTAGGGAAGGGCAACAAAGCTGGTGAAAGGTCCGGAGAACAAGTCCTATATGAAGAGGCTGAGGGAACTGGGATCATTTAGTTTGGAGAAGAGAAGGCTGAGAGGAGACCTCATTGCTCTTTACAACTGCCTGAAAGAAGGTTGTAGGGAGGTGGGTGCTGCCCTCTTCTCTCAAGCAAATAATGATAGAACTAGGGGAGATAGCCTGAAGTTGCACCAGGGGAGGTTTAGACTGGATATTAGGATGAATTTCTTTACTGAAAGAGAGTAGTCAGGCACTGGAACACGCTGCTCAAGGAGGTGGTGGAGTCACCATCCCTGGAGACATTTAAAACAGTGTAGATGAGGCACTTCAGGACATGCTCTACAGGGCATGGTGATGTAGATACAGAAGTATGATCTAGATTAGTGGACAGTTAAGTGGATTGTGTGTGGCAGAACGCAGAGGGTGATGATCAATTGAGTAGGGCTGAGTTGGAGGCCTGTAACCAGTGGTGTCCCCCAGGGGACAATACTTGGTCTGGTCTTGTTCAACATGTTCAACAACCTGGATAAGGGGACGGAGTACATTCCCTCAGCAAGTTTGATATTCGATATATGATATATGCCTAGATGCAGTCCTGTGTAATGTGCTCTAGGTGATCCTGCTTTAGTGGGAGTGTTGGACTAGACACTCTCTAGAGGTCCCTTCTAACTCTGATGATTTGGTGATTCTGTGATTTTTTTTTTTTTTTTTAATTTTATTGAGGGGGAGGGTGGAGTTCATGGTTGGAGGCAATGATCTTAGAGGTCTTTTCCAACCATGACAATTCTGTGATTCTTCTGACTTTTTGCCTAATTTTTTGTGTCTTATAGTGAAGAACAAATTGAAGGCCTGGAGAGTATGTGTTGGGAAAAACTGCAGAATATAAAGTCATGAGAGATGAAGTTTTCTGTTATATCTAAAAAATGAATGTAGAGAATAAGACATATCAATCTTCAGTTATCACATCAATTTTCATTCCTCCTATCTATAAAGACTTATTTTAAACAAATTCAGTCCCCATAAAATTAAACACATCTTCCATTAAAATTAATGGAATGAAAATGCCCTTCAGACTTCTTGGAAGAAAATCCACCTTAGTTTGTATCCAGTTTTACAGCTCTGAAACCACAATGAAGCTATGCAATATTAATATTCCCAAATAAAACTTCAGTCTAGCTGGAGAGACATTACAGTAACAGAACACTGCAGTCTTTTTTTTCACAAAATTTTTATTTCTGTATATAAAATGTGTTTCTTTTTTTATATCCCTTAATATTAGTAGAGTATTAATAAAAAATTCCCAGCACACGAATGGGGACCATGCACATGTACAAAGTACATACACATACATTATATACAGAAATATATAGATTACTATGAAGAGTAGTAGATAGTTGATTATTATGACATATCACACTAGAGTTTGTAGCTGGAGTCAGCTCCTAGAGCTGCATTTTTAGTGGTAATGAAGAAGGCACACGAATGGGACCTTTCTGGTGAAAATTTTGCTTGTGTCTACAGTTGGTCTGTAGCCTTGCAGCACATGGTTGCACACAAAACTGATTTATTCAGGTGTTTTGCCTGCTGGTAGAGATCCAGGCTGAGGCCCCACTATACCCAGCTGCAGGGCAGATGCAGTGTCCCGGCATCCCGAGCAGCTGGCTTGGTACTTGCCCATGGTACATGCCAGGGATCAGCAAAGGGTATTCAAGCAGTGATGTGAATGTATGGTCCTGGGGCTAAAGGGGGACATTAGATTTGTGACATTCCCTCCAGGGTTGAAGGTTTTTTGCAGAAGAGTAAATTTGTGCTTCCAAACAAATAATGAACCATGAATAGAGTTTTCTTTGTGAGAACATTCTCATAGTTCATCCTGATTCATGAGGAAGTCAATGGAAAGAATGGGACATTACGGCACGAATTTTCATCTTCATGTGTACAATAAAAGGGAACAAGTAACTTAAAACACATGGGATAAAGATATTTATAGCTATAAACATTTTTCTGTCCATAGACAGAATAAACCTACTTTAACCTAACTTCACATTTAAACTTATAAAGATAGGGTATTTTGTCCTTTACCAAACAGTCCAGCAACATCTTCCTGAAAGAGAAATAGTAAAGCAGTTCAACTCAAGCATGACCACATTAGGTGATAAAAAGTAAATCTGGGGACTCGGCTATCTTTATTATTTTTATTATTGTTAAAGAAAGCACTCTTCTTGTTAAAAATGACCAGGTTACATAATAAATGTAACTTCTCTTTCACTTTACATTTATCCGCAAAAAAAGTTCATATTTTTAAGATGACCTGTATGTATCATGTTGCTAGACAGTTATGTGCAAAGAAATAGCTCTGTCTGCTAGATTCTGAACTTGTGTCTGTAACATACATTGAAACTCTGTTGTTCTTTCTGATTTTTAGCTCATGAACATCACAAGGGATTGCTAAAGTTCCTAAGCTGGCCAACAAGAGACTTAGAGAATACTTTAGATAGCTACTTCTGATGTGATGATTTCTGTAGGCATTTGCAGGCTTTTTTCTGAAAAAAAAATGTACCTATAGAGGTTGATATAATCTTTAATTTTTCTTGTACCAAATGGTACTATTTTGTTACTTGCTACTTCTTAAGTGTAGGACAGATCATTCTACCTTGTCCATAGTGTTTGAACAACCTCATTTCATTTGTCTATAGCAGAGTTTTAATCCTTTCATTTGTATGTTCACGAGCTTTATCAGCTCTTGCCTATTTCATTATTCTCTCTGATTTCTTCACAGAAGTTATTAAGTATTTTTGGTCTCCTCTTTCTCCTGAATTTGTGCAATTAAGTCTGAGCCAGTTAAACACTTCATAAATTCTTTAAATAGATTTCCTAGCATCTCTCAACAATGAATTTATCTGAAACCACAATCCCATTTTCTTAATCTATCTAGCTTTCTTTGAGGTTCTACCCATTTTTTCCCCTTTTTTTCTCGAATAACTTGAATAATTTTGTATCACCTTTGCATATGGAGATTTTTCTTCTAAACTACTAGTCAAGCCTCACTGAGCTTACTTCTGAATCTTGTCCTTGACACTCTACTGCTAAAAGCCACTTGTGAAGGACTTCACGGGAGTCTCTTTTAAAATAAAAATGGATAATACCATCCAGTTTCTCCTCATCTACCACTTTAATCTATTGCAGGTCTTTAAACAAGAAATGAGAGAATGTTTATTGTTGTTTTTCACCAGACACTACTGAGAGTGCTCTGTAGTGTAAGGTTTATGTTTTTCATAATTTCATTCTCCATTAGCATTTCAAGTATTTGACTGGGGCTTAATTAAGATTCTCTAACATGTTCACTTATAGAAGGCTCATATAAAATTTGATGAAGACCACTTTTTTGATATGCATGCATATAAAATAAATAAATAATTAAAAAGGAATATACTGTTTTACAGGTAGTCTGCTGAGAAAGATGTTTATTTTGTAAATTTTGCTTTGTCTAGTAGCATTTAAAGAACAATGAAAAATAAGTCATGTTAGTCAGGGCACTAAGTGAGACATTAGCAGGGAGGCTGTAACATAAGGATATAAAGCAAAAGCCTGACACCTGAAAATAGTCATAGAATCATAGAATGGTTTGGGTTGGAAGGGACCTTCAAGATCATCTAGTTCCAACCCTCCAGACACCTCCCACTAGACCAGGTTGCTCCAAACCCCATCCAACCTGGGCTTGAACACTTCCAAGGAGTGGGTATCCATAGCTTCCATGGGAAACCTGTTCCACTGTCTCACCACCCTCACAGGAAAGAACATTTTTTCCATGTCTAACTTAAATCTCCCCTCTTCAAGTTTTAAACCATTTCCCTTTGTCCTCTCCCTAAACACCCATGTAAAAAAGCCCTACGCCAGCTTTCTTGTAGGCCCCCTTCAGGGTGAAAGTCACTATAAGGTCACCTCAGAGCCTCCTCTTCTCCAGGCTGAACAACCCCAATTTCCTCAGCCTTTCTTCCTTAGGGAGGTGCTCCAGCCCTTGGATCATTTTTTGACTCTCCTCTGGACACGTTCCAGGATCTCTATGTCCTTCTTATGGGGGGAACTCCAGGACAGGACACAGTACTCCAAGTGGGGTCTCACAAGAGCAGAGCAGAGGGGAAGAATCACCTCCCTTGGCCAGGTGTCTCTGCTTCTTTTGATGCAGCCCAGGACACGGTTGGCTTCCTTGGCTGCAAGCACACATTGACGGCTCATTGATTTCATAACACTGCCTCAGCAACCAGAGCTAGGCAGCTGCTGTCCTAGGTATGTTTTCAAGAAAGTCTATGTAGCTTTCCTCTGATTTTTTTCTCCCTAATTTCAAAGTTTTTCTTCTATACAATGCTTTTATTCCTAGTGCTGGATGTTAAAACAGTTTGGAGTTATTCAAAAGTGGTATGTAATGCTGTTGTTTAGCAATGTGCTTTAAAAAGCAAGAGTAATAGTTTAATAAGATTCACTAAATGTCTAACGTTGGCTTTATATAAATAAAAAGAAATCTATATTTTAGCATGAATTTTGAAGCTTTTACCAAAAACCTGCCATTCTGGATCCAATGATGAGCCCATATTCTCATTCCTAAATGAACTATTTCCTCTCTAGATGTCTGGGGGTTGGTTCTGGTCCAGCTTACATAGATAAAATGTGTTTGTTATCATAAATTAATTAATCTGCTGTAACTTTCAGTGTTATCTTTCCTAAGCAAGTGAGCACAGTGAACAGCAAAAACACAGGGGAAACGGAAAACGTCTAACAGCTCTCTAAGGTGGTAAATCACATTTACATTATTACAACATTTTTAGACATCTGTAAACTTGGTACCTTAGTCCTATTGAAAGAAAAAGAATCATTCACTCGCTTATGTCTTCAACTAAGCCACGTTTTTAGACTTTCAAAACTAAACTTTTCCTTTCTGTCTATATGCATATACAGATATATCGATGTATGTACACACTTGGGTTATGTGGTCCTTGTGATATGCTCCAGGAAGTGACCCTTCCCTGAACTAATGAGTCATGAATGATTCAAGACCATCCTGCTCTTTCTAAATTAGTCTGGATGCATCTTCAGGCTATATATAATTTGGATGTAATAGGTTTTCTTGAGCCTTTTCAACTTAGTCAGCACACCATACATAGTATTTCTCTCACTGTGTGACTCCAGCTCCCATCAAGGGCTTAACAGAGGTCACTTTAATTTTAGGGTATGAAAGACTGTAGCAGTATTTTTACAATTTTTTAAAAATTAATATTTCTATATGAAATGGACAACTAAATGGCTTTCTTGGTGCCTGTCAAGTTTTTGATTCAATGGCCATGAAGCTGAAAGCTTGAGATGTGTCCCGAAAGGCATGGCAACCTTCCCGCCTGCTGGAGCAATCCTTGGAGCAGGCTGCACGGAGCCCCTCCTGACTCTTATCTGCAGACAGACACAGTTGGTCCATTCCAAAAGGGATTCCAGGAGTGATTCTGCATGCATGAAGTGTGAACAATCAGGAAGAACAGGCTTCTGGACTGAAAAATTGAATGATGCAAACTGACAGTGTAGGTGCAACCTTTGTGAGAGCAGCATAAATCCATAGCACTGGCACAGCAAACTGCTTTCCTCACATCCCTCCTGTCCAAGCTTGAAGGAAGGCTAAATGCGTGACTCCAGTCAGAAGTAAAACAATGTGAAGTTGTTCTCAAGACTCTGTTAGAATATGCATTATAGATCTATATTTACCTATCACTATCTCACTGTTTTGAAATAATTACACGATCGCCAAATGTGGAAGTTGTAGTGATAAACTGTATTTTAAAGTTAGATAGGTCTCTTTTAAAAATATGATGCTGTAAATATGGTTACAACAAAATCTGATATTTATCCACTTTGTAAATGAGGGTTAATATTTAAACTCTAGCAAAGATTTATTTTTTCAGTTATAGTTATTCAAGGAACATCAATGTCCAGAGCATTGTCAGCATTTTACACCTTTCTAAATACTTCCTTCTTAGATGCCAGATAAAGACAAACTGGAACTGCAGAGTAACTGCAGAAAGGAATTCAGGCATCTGCTGTAGAAATACACAGCGACCACTGAGCAGCTGAGCAGTGTATATTAGGTGAAAGACAGACACCTAAAATTCAAGGATTTTCAACTTTTCTGGAAATATTGTAGTGCTTTCAAAGCCTTTGTGCAAATTATTGATAATGCACAGTGAAATGAGTCTAGAAAGAAAACATAAGCTTAATTAAATTGTCCTGACAGCTTCTCTAGCTTAGAAGCAGATACAAATTAGAAGAAGACATTTATATCTACCATTTCCTCTTGGCCTCCAGCAGATTTATAAGCATTTTGGAGCTTGCACCAATTTTTGCACATCAAAGTGAAGGTAGCATTTAAAAATCCACTGTTGAAAAAAAAAATTACTCAGACAAAGTACAGAAAATGAGTTCTTCCAGAATAATTGACTCAAAAAATCAATGAAATTAACTGGGCTTAAGTGAATATAAAAGATATCAGAAGTAACCATATGAAAACAGAGCACTTAAAATTAGTCTGGAAGTCACCGAAACATACAAAGATTATCAATGCATGGGTTAGTTAAATGCTCTAAAATCTCAAAAGCAGTGTTATCATGAAACTCTGGGACTACAAAAATCTATTTATTTCTTTTTAAAATTTGAAAACTAAGAAAGAAATGTTGTATTGCTTTGATCCATCTGAGACAGCTTGCTTTGTTTCTATATTCATCTCATGGATTAGAAAAGATAGACTTTGAAGATGTAAGAAGAAATGCTACATGAAGAAAGAGAAATGAAATCCTGAGAAAGGAGAGGGCCAGAAATATTTAACCATTCTGTTAAAATCTGAAGAATAGCTTTTCTAAAACCATATGTCTGGAACGAAGTAACAAAACTATCATTTAGAAAAATTTCAAAAAGATTTAAAAGCATTTTAAAATGTCTTCCTGTGATTAAAGTTTAAACTAATCTTTCCAGTGGGTTGGCAATATAAACTCTGGGCTCTTTTCACTTTAATTTGGCAAGTATAAATCCAAGTAGTAAATGCCATCATTTCATACTGCAACTGGAACTCTAATGTTGCTCTGATGTCAAGAAGCTGGAATAGATTGCTTTTGTTTTAAAAGAACACAAACACAAATCCTAACTTAAAGATCTTTAATACCATTAAAACCTTTGTTTTTATCTTCAGTTAATTTACCAATTTTACTATAGGAGATGGTAAATTTTTATGCAATAATACTTTACAACAGCACGAGCAACTTTTCTGGGCGGGGCTACAGAAAAGCTCATGGATTCTAGAAGATGCTTAACTTGATGGAGGAATCAAAAAGAATCTGTCTGGTGGGGTCAGGAAATTGAAATGAGATCATTTGTCCTGCTCTATGCAGCATCACATGGCTGTTATGTAGAGATGCAGGAGGCAACGCTGCTAATAGTAACAGAAGATCTGGAGGACCTGGGAGCACTAGCACAGAGGTACTATATCTTAAAGAATTTATCTTCTGGATCACTACTACTCCTCACCTGACTGAAAAGAAGTCTGTGTGATAGGGGCTATCTTCCTGCAGGCTAGGTAGTTCTTGCACATACCATCTGTCCATGGACCACAGAGCCTGTTTGAGTAGGTACAATACATGTATAATGGTCTCCTTCAGAAGACAGACAAGCAGTAGGAAGTAAACTTTATTTTAGTGCCCTCTGTAAGTGTGTAGGAAACATTATTTTTGAGTCAAAGAACAGATTCTGCAGAAGTAAACATCTGTAGTGTTTCAGAGTTCAAGAATCACAGAATTGTCAAAGTTAGAAAAGATCTCTAAGATCAGCATGTCCAGCTGCCAGCATCCCTCCCACGAATAGAGTACATATATCAGTATCCATATCACTCACTAGAGCATGTCCTGAAGTGCCTCATTTACATGTTTTTTAAATACTATTGCTATTTACTTGAGAGAAGAGCACCCACCTCCCTACAACCTCCTTTCGGGTTGCTGTAGAGAGCAGTAAGGTCTCCTCTCAGCACTTTCTTCTCCAAACTAAGCATTCCCAATTCCCTCAGCTTCTCCTCATGCAACAGAGCCAAGAAATATTGCTTCTACTAGAATGTGTTGTCCAATCTATGTAATGGAAACCAGTTTGAATACCTCTTTCAATATTATCTATGATTTCACTTGTACATATTTGTGAATCAAACAGCTTTAATCAGTTCCAAATTTCTCAGTAAATCTAAGGACACAAGAGCTATTTTGTAAATGTAATGTCTCCTTGTGGATGTGAGGAAAGCACAGATGAGTCATATTCAGGAAGCTCTGTAGGTTCAATCACATAGGAGCTCACTAGTGTTCAAGCAAGGATGCAAAGTTACACACAAATCCTATGGTAATATCTGTTTATTATTTTTATTTTTTATCAGTCTGGAAACTCAGTGATCAATTTTTAATGGTCCTCAGATCACCTGCAACAAAGACTGGGTGGCTTTCATTCCTAAATCATGCCGAAACCAGGATGTATTAAAAATCTTGACGGTTAAAAGCAAACCATCCTGGTTCTAGATGGTCACACCAATGTAAAAAAAATCTGTTTCTCTTTCTGACTTGGGCAGTATTCTTAGTTCAGACCAGCAAGGTACTTTCAAAGCACATCTTCAAAGATAGATACTGAAAACCAGTTTACCACTGCTCCTTCCTCTGTTTTCCTGTATTTTCTCCCAGCTTTCCTGTATCTGCTTCTTCTGCATGCCTTCACGAAAGACAGTCTCAGTTCCTAGCATGTCAGAGCTTGTTGGCTCCTAAACTTAATAACTCACTTTAAGCTGAGCAGGTTCTTGTCTGTACAATAGCAGTTTGTGAATGTCAGAGATATGAAAAAATCAGAGTGGTAAAAAAGGGTTATTATTTTTAGAAACATGTTCCAGCTGTTATTCTGACACAAAATCACTAAAAAATGTAATCTGAGAGCTGATGGTCAACATTTTGTTCCAAGTTTGTAGTGCAGCAAAACAGCTAATTGTGCCTGCCTCTCTCTTGTATTTTACAAATACACATATGACCCCGTGTTATAATAAGTGAAATAGTTAACATGACTATTTCAAGAAATGAATACTACATTGCATTGATTTGTCTGACACATGGCACATTTGGTTTTCAGACTTACTCCATTTTAGTTTTGATATATGGTATTAAAATAACGTAGAGCTGATACAAGGACCTGAAATCCTGAATGCCTTGTATGTAATAGGAATCAGGAAAAAATGGGATCTTCCTAAATCTGCTTCAGCAGATGTCTACTCAGCAGGAGGAACAAGCTTCCACAGTCCAGTAACTGCTAATTACCACTGCTGCACAGCCCTTCCCTTCTGCACCACCACCTCATTGCAACAAAATGTGGGAATGGCTGTAGACAGTACCCAAATGGGTGTTATCTCTGGGTAAATATGGGTATGGTAAATAAATAATATGATATGAGTAAATACCACCTTTGGGTGAGTATTTGCACGTCCACTGAATCTCAGCTGAGGACATTTCTTTTCCTGCAATTCAGGAGCTTTGCTGAGTATGCATAACAGAGTTTGCCTTTAGATTTCTACTTGATAGTTTATGAGTGTTTCATCTGATATTTATAGTTCTTTTTAATATAAATGTATTTTTTCATGCCTCTAATTTCTACAACAGGGATTCATGTTTAATACTTTCCACTTAATGTATTTATTAGAAAACACATTCTTTGGTAGGAGGCCTTTTACAGTCTGGAGTGGCACACCCCGAGTAAGTAAAAGTCCATTCTGCACTGTCTTTCTTTTCTGACTGATCCAATAGGAAGCAGTCAAAAGTGACTTGGTGATTGACATTGATGTAACTTTGCCACAAGCAACTGAAGCAATTACCAGACCTGGGCTGGGTGCAGCTGAAACACCTTGATAAGAAAGCAATGAAAAATGACACATCACACAAACAATGGTTTCATCAGAGCAACACTAAATCAACATGCATGTTTCTGGCACTCTTCTGTCTTTTGATAATAGAATAATCAAACAGAGAGGGCGGATGATATCCCCAATTTTTCTTGACAGGCTAGAAATGAACTAAAACAAGGCATGCCTGGGCACTGTCATTTGATTGTATTTTAACCAGCACAGTTTCAATTTAGTGCTCCATAAACCACTTCATATTTTAGTCTGGCTTGCCTCTGGTTAGCAATCTGTTTGTTGGCTTTCTCTTTCATTACCTAAAAAAATCAGGTATTTACAAAGACCATTGAAAGCAGGTAGGATATCACAACAACAAAACAACAAATAAAACTTGCAAACTAGAAACAAATACGTATGAACCACGGTAAGAAATAATGAGAGGAACACCATACTCTTGCCACTTAGGCAGAAAAGGCATTTCTATACCACAGAATTAGCTGTTCCCCCCTTCCTATTGAAACAATTACATCTACCCACAGGGAAGTATTTATTTCTGCGAGTTCACTGTTTGCAGAAGAATCTGGTATTCAGTAATTTATTTATCTTTCCAAGGTTAGCAAGAATGATCATTAGATGAGTAAGCTGATTTTATATTTCTCAGAAGAAATGTAGCATTACTAATATTTTACTATAATTTTCCCTTCCACTTCACATAAAATATCAGCAAAGCCCCTTTGATAACATATCCATATGAAATATCTTCTCACCTCTGAAATGCTACTACATACGACAATTACAGACAGGAGTTTTTGTGAAGGAGTAAGGTATTTTATCCCAACACAAAAGGCAAGTCTCACTTCTTTCAATATTTCCATCTCTTTCCAGGCAAGAATATCTTCCTACTTATGCAATTCTATTACAGTGTTATTATGCAGTGATGTATCAGCTACAGTAAATAATGAAAACTCTATATTAGAGAAGGTTCCCAAAGCTGTGAGGAGCAGAAGCAATGCAGCATGGCATTTGCAAAGTCTGCCTTCCAAGCTTCAAGGATAGAGGCTGATAAATGGAGGAATATCGAAGTCTGTAGAACTAATAATGAAGATAAGCATTTAAAGAGAAACTGCAAGAGAGAGGCAAAGTAGAGCAGAGTGGCTTTCAAAAGAAAAGTGAACATTTTTCATTGGATTCAATGACCTAACAATGCTACTAAACAAATCTTTATGAAAGAATAAAATACAGCAAAATATTCTGATACTACAGATTTCTTTATAGTATTTTTTTTCTTTTGAAATCAAGTGTCTTCTAGGTATGGAAGTAGGAAAGAGCATATATTTTGGTAGCTCTAACAAAGTTTTTTCAAGCTCATTGAATTATACTGCCTCAATTTCAGGAATGTAAGGCTTAGAAAGTGCAATAAATAAAGCTGAATAAAACTTTTAAGAGACTAATATCCGCCTTCAGAAGAAACCAAAAAGTTGATGTCTAAACCTGCTGAAAACATTGATTGCAATAAGAAGCTTTACTATCTGTGCCAGCTCTCTCTGCAATAAAAGCATCCAGCAAGTATACAATTCCTAGTACTCAGCTTATGTATATGCAACCTCTTTATATTTACTTCTGTCTAAATAAGCAGATATTGATTTCTGCAGAAGATTCACTGAACTTACATGCTCATTGCTTGGGCACTAAGCAATATAAATATTGCCTCTTTAGATTGGACAAGAGTAAGAGATAATCTCTGTCATTGTTAATTACATTATCAGTTAAAATGGAAGGTGGTTTTTTTTCTCTTTTAAAATTCTCTTGCCTCACTGTACCAATCTGGTGCATAGGATTTATGAAAAACTGTTAAGAAGGGAGTTTGCTAGAATACTTAATATTAGAGATGAAAATAGTTTCAGCTATTATTTATTCCAGAGGCTTCTTTTATCATCATTATTATCTTTTCCCTTTTATGCAATGATTATGATAGAACATTATGATTTTACCTCAACCCTCTGAAATTTACATTCACCACAAAGAGAGCTTGTTTATATTTTCAGTGTTAATTATTTCAAAGTATGTTGAGAAATGTTTAAAATTCCAATTTATGTTTTATCTACCAAAACTTTCTCATGACAGATAGAGTTATGAGATCTAAACTCAAGTGTACAGAATCAGTTCTGGGCAGTATAATGAGTAGCAGTGTTGTATTCCTCCATAGAAGGGACCCCAGGTAATGGTGATAACTACACTAAGCACAGCAAAAGAAAAGTAGCTCATAGCAACAAAGAGGTACATAATTTTAAGCTTGAAAAGGGCATAGAACTGGAGGAAGGAAGGTAGAAAGGAAGGATCTAAAAACCAATCAATCTATAGTAAAATAAGAGCCCAAAATGTGAGAGGCATTCAGAGATGCCTACCTTAAAACTTACAGTCATTAGCTGAAGTTCAGGTATCAACTTTTAGGCATCTCTTAGGGTTGGTGACTGCTACTTTTAGGTCTATTGCTACTTTTATGTCTAAGCAATACTTTTAAATGATCTCCACACAGAGGCTTTCTTGGCTCCGGCAGCAAATATTTTTACAGGACAGTTTTCATTTAGGTAAGCTTATATACTTATATCTACTGTCCCACAATATTTAGGACCAGAAACAAGTATTACTGAGATTGTATATATCAGGTGTTCTTCCAAATCCTTCTACTTCCACAGAAGTTCTATTGGAACAATACCTTCAAATCATATTCAACTCAGATATTTCTGCATACTGGTAAAAAGATCAGTACATTTATGAAGTATTAGGTAATCTGGGAAGCGGTTCAGTGTCTTCCAATAAAAATGTGCTATTATTCAGAAAAGAAATCCCCTGACACAAGTACTTCAACATTAGAAAGATATGTGAGAATCAAAGAAGGGAAATGATAATGGGAGACAGCCTAGTAATAGGTTGCTTCAGAATAGCCGGAAATTTCTCCTGCTAACTGAGAAGCCATCCTTTGGTCCAGACACTTTGTAGAGAAATAGTAGCTACTCTGCTTTGCTCTTCACTTTATTATTATAAAGGTATGTATGCACTCTGCATCTGTGTGGATACAACATGAACAAGTCAGACATTCCTCTGCTAAACCTGACTTATCTCTTATTCATGCAGATAACTCTTTCTCACTAGGACACATACTTATGCTCATGTCTATCACAAATATTGGAGGAGAGAAAGTATGAAATTGCCCTCAGTAAATGAAAAACTGAGTATTGTTAAAGAGTAATAAATTAAAAAAAAAATACTATTATGAGATCTTTTAAAAGGAATAGCTTCACTTCAAACTGTTGTTACAGATGTATATAGTATTTTTTTATCTTTTTAGAGAATATTTTAATGATTTACAGTACATCTGTATCTAACTTACATATGTTCTATTGTATTTTGACACAATACATTACCACACATTTATATAACAGTTTCTCTAATATTTTATGTATTGTCATTTTTTATTATATTAATATTATCATTATAGACACTCAAGATTTATATGCGTTGACCTATTGGAATTGTCTGAATGCAATACCATGTTGAAAGAATCTGGTACAGCCATTTCACTTTGAAACCTCCTAATACAATCTGAAGAAAACCTACAAGATATTTTAAGAAAATGCTGAAAGTATTTATAATTTTCATAAGCACTTTGACAAACACACAGTAGGGATGTTATCGTTATAGAGTTAATTAGGTATTTTAATATCTACACTGATTATTCATTATCATGGTATTTCCAAGGGAAGTCAGATCCTTACCATACATATTGGGAGAGAACTTATTTTGGTCATTTAGCATGGGATTTTGGACCTAAGAAATCTATGATGTGGTTTGTATCTGTGCTAGTCACTGTAGGATCCTTGTGTACTCTGTGGGGACAATCAGGCACTGTAATTCTTCAGTCAGATTTAGAATTCTATTTTAGGATGCAGCGAATTGCTCTCTAGAAGTTCTGTTGTTCAGTGATTATCAGTGGAAGTGAGTATGATTAACTCAGATGAAGGCACCTGTATTTTAGATATCTGTGTCCAGTTACATGAATTTACCCACAAGTTGTGCTCATCCACATTTACACGTCTGGATATTATTCTAGAGAACTGCATAAATTATCCAAACACATTCCATGTCTTATTTAATGAACAGAGGGAGCCCTTTTTAGTTTTCTTAAAGCAATATTTCGTAATGAATTTATATTCTAATCTATAACAAACATATTTGTGCACATTCAATTCATTCAGTTTTCTTTAACATATTAGTATTTTTCAATGGAGCATGGCACAGAAGCCTGAAAAGCATCCCTAAAGCAGACAGGTTATATAAAGTTGGTGGAGCACCAGGCCAAAAAAATAACACCGGAGCTCCCAAAAGCAGTCTGCATTCATTAGCATGGTCCTAATTAACTTTGCTGCCTAGAAGGAGTTTTGATGAGTTCGGATTCAGTTCCATACTAGCACAGCTATATTGCTTCCAGTTGTGGAATAAAAGCAGTCAGTGCTACTTTGCAGTCCCCTGCTCCGTACTTAATTACATGGCAGAAGAATGTGTAGCAACCAGGATAGAAAAAGAGCCCACTGCATCAAAACCTAGCAACAGATCAGTGTTTCAGATGATGCAGTCCATGTTCATCTAACACTTCTATGGTCTTAAAATACAAACTCACACACTGTAGCCTTATACTTCTATTTCTCCCACAACCATCTTGGAAATGACTGAGAACATGTTTTCAACTTGAAGCTCTTTGGATAGAAAATGCATATTGCTTTGAGTCCAGATCTGTCTGAAGAAAGTTAAACAAAAGAAAGAAAAAAATTATTCATCTCTTATTATGAAGCCATCAATTGGTGTAATTCTTGTATAGCTCTAGAAAACTTTGCTGTGGACAGAGGATCAGAGACGATGGTGCCACAGAAGGGAGACAAGGGGCATGGTTTGTTAATAAAATGAAAGATATTATAATGAGACCTTTTAAAAGGAATAGCTTCAGTACAAACTGCTGTTACACTTACATAGCATATTTTATCTCTTTAGAGAATATTTTCATGATTTACAGTACTTCTGCATCTAACTTACATCTGCTTTATTGTATTTTGACAAAACCACTAAAAATTTATTTTCTCAGTATTGCACAATTCAAAATTTAATTTGAATTGAGCAATCTGCATAAACAGATTTAAAGAGAGGTCTGTGCTCTTAAAACCTACTGTCAAGTCTATACATCAGAGCAATTAGGAAGATTATTTTCTCAGAATAAATAATGTAAAATAATTTAGACATGTAGAAATGAATTGAAATTCATAAACTTATGCTTTTATATTTTATTAAAAAGATTTTTCTCCCAAATGTCATTACATTAAAAAGAAAAAATCCTACTATAATAGTTATTTAGCCTGGAATACTTACAGAAGGATAGTATAATTAAGGACTGCTTGAAATTCATTATAAGACTGTTAAAGGTTTCAATTACTTCTAGTATATTGTCTGGTCTCTTTTGAAAACTTTAAGATTTACTCCAATATTTCAAGAGTAAATCTATTTTCTTATAGTTTAATTTATTGGATACACAACCACTTAATAGTCCCTTTACCACAGTGTACATCATCTCACGAGAAAAAGAAGCCCAGAAGACTCCTAGGAGACTCTATTTTGAAAAAAATAGATTAAGAGATAAATTGTGTGTTTATCAAATAGATTAATACTTGTACTTGCAGAAAGGCAAGGGAAAATCTTCCCTCTTCTCTTATCTCTGAGAGCTCTCAGATCAGAAAAGGGGAAATGAGTAGCTCAAAGAAGTCATTTGTCCCCTTCTCTGTCTTTGTGATCATGCTGTTTGCATTCTCAGTAGCTAAACGTGTTATGATTTAACTAACTTTAAATTCCCTTTCACTTTCTTTTTTATTCCTGGAATTTCACAAGTATCTATTTATTCAAACTGATTTGATAGAATAATTTTTTTAAAAATTCCATTTTATGAACATTTCAGCTAATGTGAACTCAATTCTTTCAATAATCAATGTTTTCTATAACATGAGAAGGAAAAGATGATTAGGTCATGAAAACATTTGAGACAGAGAAAAAAGCAAAAGAGATGGGCTATACCTCCTCCTCCTCCAATTTTATCTATCCAGAATGGAGGCCCATGTGTAGGTTTGTCAAGCATCTTACCCATCTCTTGCCATTGATTTTAAAGGTATTTCAAGGGATCATTTCTCCCATTATCAAGTAGAGGAGTCACTCTGTTAATTATAAAGGCAGCACACAGACTTCGAATGCCACATGAGAAGCCCTGATGTATTCAGAAAAGGCTCATGGGACTAGTAGATATGATGCAAGATCTATAAGAACACCATGGAGAGCTATCCGGTGTGAGAGCTGGTATCAGAGGACAGGTCATGTGGCACTGGATCTTGTGGTTAGGCAACCATCCTATCATATAATTTAGACACTTAATTCAAATATTGCTTTTTTTTTTTTTTTTTTAAACTGCATTTAGACCAGATTAATGATTAATTGTAAGGCTGAAGGATCTGTTATTCAGGTTTTAAAAAGCAGGTATCTTTGTCATAGAGATAGAAGACTAGAGATCTAGAAGTATGTTTTACCTCTAAAATGTAGTTTCCTCTCTTGCTGTATGTATAATAAATCATAGAATCATAGAGTCAAAGAATGGTTTGGGTTGGAAGGGAACATAAAGATCATAGAGTTCCAGACTCCCTGACATAGTCAGGGGCACCTTTCTCTAGATCAGGCTGCCCAAAGCCCCATCCAACCTGTCCCTGAACACTTCCAAACAGAGGGCAAAACGTCTTCCAATATCTCACCACCCTCACACTAAAGAATTTCTTCCTCATGTCTAACCAAAATCTACCCTCTTCCAGTTTAAAGCAAGTACCTCTTGTCCTGCCACTTACATGCCCCTGTCTAAAGTCCCTCCCCAGCTTTCCTGTACTCCCCCTTCAGCTACTGAAAGGCTGCTAGAAGGTCTCTCTGGAGCCTTCTTTTCTCCAAGCTGAACAAACCCAGCTCTCTTAGCCTGTCTTCATTGGAAAGGTGCTCCAGCCCTCTGATCATCTTTGTGGCCCTTGTCTGGACTTGGTCTAACAGCTCCATGTCCCTTTCTTATGTTGGGAGCACCAGAACTGGACACAGTACTCCAGGTAGAGTCTTATGAGAGTAGAGGAGAGAGAGAAAATCAACTCTCTAGACCTGCTGGACACACTTCTTTTGATGCAGCCCAGGATATGGTTGGCTGTTCTCAATCCATTCTCTGCCCAGCATGTATTTGTGCTTGGGATTGCACCAACCCAGGTTCAGAGCCTTGCATTTGGTCTTGTTGAACTTCATGAGGTTGGCATGAAGTCCACCTCTCAAGCATGTAAAGGCCTCTCTGGATGAAGTGAAACAGCGCTGGTCCCAAAACTGATCCCTGAGGAATGTTATTCATCATGGATCTCCACTTGTACACTGAGCCACTGATCACAACTCTTTGAGTGCAACCATCCAGACAATTCCTTGTAAACTGAGTCAGCCATACATCAGGTCCAGGTCTTTCCAATCTAGAAATAAGGATGTTGTGCACAAGTCCAGGTAGATGATATCACTTGGTACAACTCTAAGAAATGTAAAAAGACTGACTGGGCTTTTCTTGTTTATCAAAGCATGCAATGATCCTTGAATAATAATAAAATAATAATCTCAAAATGTAATCATAACATGCTGTTGCATGTATTTGGAAGCAAAGTGAAGTCTGATGGATAACATGCATTTTGGTTTTCTTTTAATGTTATGTTTCAGTAAAACTAAAGGCTTTCATTTGCAGGCATGCTTTAATTTCCAAGGCATAGAATTTCTACTGGGTCTATGAACAATCTGGTATTGTCATATCAAATTTTCAGTATCCAGAAACAGTATGCAAAGCATTTATATTAAGCAATGTATTGCATATGGGTTTAAATTTAGTCTTGTGAAAGCATGGTGGATTATTATTTCATGTGCACAAAAAATGATAGTATTCAAGAACAACGATGAAGTGGATATTCACAAAATAGGATTTGATCTGTATTAGCAAAGCACATAATGACAACATTTACAGCTCCTATAATTTTTCAGTCCACAGTGTAATTGGATATAACAGGAAATGCCAAATATGTAGTCATTTGCTGTCCTTAACAAGTATGATATAGTAGTTGCAAGGTCTCATCAACCTAAATGCCCATGACATTTCCTTTTGAGTCCTGGCAGTACAAAGGCAAATGATGATTAAATTAAAAGCCTACTGTCATTTAGAGCACATGCTTTTAATCTGAATAAAGAGGTCATACAGAACTGTCCCAAAACATACTTAGTGACATATTAATCATTTATACTTCATCATCTCCTTATCATAGCCAACATCTGTCTCTTGTATTTCCATCTTTGCAATCTGAAAATCGTTATTCTTGTTTCTTCCTCTGAAAAAAAAAGAAAAAAAAGAAAAAAGAAAAAAGAGACCTTTTCCTGCAAACCACCTTCACAGAGAGCTGCAGTATGCTCCTTGCACATTATGTGTACTGTTACAAACAGGTTCAGAAAGCACATAGTTCTCTAGGGATAGTTTTATGTAACCAGATTAGTGGAACTTATACCCTACCTTTTAATAACAACAAATCCTATGGTGCCTATTTTAAAAACTTATTTCCTGTTTCAAAGAATATACCATTAAGTCACAGATTATTGAAAATACAGAAACAAAAAGTAAAACCCAATTTTTTCTTTTTTAAGAAATTAAAAGCTCAATGTAAACCTGATTTTCATAAGGCAGCAACTTCTCATGTAGTTTTAAAATATTTCGTTTGAACTTATCTCTACAACTTAATTATCAGCCCTTCTGTATTATTTTGTTGACAGTGTACAATGTTCATGATCTGTAGCAGATCCCCCCATAGACTCTCATTCCTGAACTGATGGAGAAGTCTGTATTAGAATAGATCTTGTAGTTTCTTAAGATTTTGTACTATTTTTTCAAAGAAAAAGTCTGAGTTGCTGAATGACACTCTTACATTTCCGCTGGCTTTATTAGCAAAAACATCCCAAAGGAAGAAGTTTTACTCAGCAGGGAATGTGTTATTTCAGTCCAAAATATCCAAGGGGCTGATATAACTCAATCAGAATTATTTTTATTAATACTGTTAAAAGTTAATTCAATTCTAGAATCTTTTGACAAACAAATTTTTAAACTTAGGCTGTGTACTCAACTCCTACATTGGCTGAAAGCAAAACATCAATAAATACTTTAAGACTTTAGTAATTTCCAGACCCCTTCAAGTACCAATTAACATATTAATGGAATGGTTCATCGGTATTACCCAAGAAGTTAAACCTCTAAATGACTAAATAAAAAGCTTTTATTACATGACTGTGTGCAGACTGGCATGACTTACAAAGGAACAGGGAGATGAGAGTTAAAAACACAAATCCTTCATTGGATAAATCATCCATCCAAATAATTTCAAAGCTCTCTTGTCTTTCTATAATTAGTCTAGCAATTAAATTTTGATATATATACTGAAAATTGTATTTGAATTCATAATTACTTTTTAGTCTGTGAGTTTTCTATTCTGAAAGATCATCTAATTAATTCCTACACATACACATTATTATGTGTGACTAAAACCATTAAGTATATTTTCAACGGTTGTCTTAGGAAAAAATGTAACAACAAAACATACAAACAATTGCACTTATTCAGGTTTGGAGGGCGAGAGGAGAGGTTTTACTAGTCCATGAGTTTAGTGCTTGGAAACAAAACCGATGGGAATGAAAGAGAACTGTAAGTTTCTTGATTTACTGGCCAGCACAAATTTGCTATGCTATACATAACAGAAAAAGTGTTCCCTAAATCCCTCAGTTGAAGAAACTGTCATGAAGCTGAAGACTCTAAAATTTGGCTCTCTTTGGTTATACAAAGTGCTCTACATGTACTTGTTATCCCATAGGCAGGAAGAGTGCTGGGCAGTTTTTTGAGTGCACAGCTATGATTTCCCTGAAAAGCTCTACCTCAGCCAGATCTCATGGCTCTTGATGCTTCTCAAAGCTGTGCAGAGGAGACTCTAAACCATGTGGATTAATCAAGTGCACCCTAATTTTGGTGTCCCAGATTACAATGGAGAGCTCAGGAAGAGCAGTGCTACCTGCAAGAAAGTTTCCTAGGGCAATTGCTGCTCCAAGCTCAGAGCACTTAAATCTTTGTTCGTAAAGTCAAGCCACGACATTCAGTGCCCTGGTGAGTGCATGTTAGTAACAAAAACCAGTAAAGGAGAATGTAAATATTTAAAGTTTAGGAGTTTGTCTCCTGTAGCAAAGAAAGAGATTAGTAGGGGAGAGTATTTTTCTTTACATGCATGAAATTGCAGGTAGCAAAATAAGGCTAGTGCTGCTACTGAAGTTGTAGGTCTTTCTGCAGACATACCTACAAAATTAGATGACTCCTAGATGGAAACACTTGATTTTGACCTGATCCTTTTTGATATTTTTGTCACTGATGATCTAGAAATGTTTGTGAGGCAAAGCAGGATTGTACAAGTTGCAATTCTCAACTAAGGAGAACATAAACTTGTAACTGCAGGAAATCATGAAGATTTCACTTTTCACCAGTTTTCCCTTTTCTTTCTCTTAAACAAAATCCGCAGGTCTGCCTCACTCATTTATTTTTTAATTGAGTGGTCTCCCTTTTTTCATTCCAATATATTGTGTCTTTTTGAAGTACAGATTTGGAAAAAGAAGAGCTAATATTTTCATACTGTTCAGTAACAGCAGAATGGATACCATCTGCTCTACTGACTGTTTTCAGGCATATGAGTGTACTGAAAACAAGCGTTATTTAAATGGACCTCTAACTACAAGCTTGGAGACAGGAAAGGCTCAATAGGTTAACAATCCAGCTGATTTTTCTAAACCAATGATGTATCTTGTAAGTTTTAGAAAGAGATTTGTTTTATTTCAATTATCAATGTAGAGGGATTTAAAACTAAAGGTATTTCTGGAACAGAGGTCAAATAAGACATGAATTAAATGGGTTTTTGTGGGGTTTTTTTTGTTTGTTTGTTTGTTTTTCCCTCTCAAAACAATGAACATAACAGGTTCATTTTTTCATATGCTGCTTACAAAGAGTGCTGGGAGACAAACTAGTTTTCTTTTAGTATCTGATTCTACTCTATAATGAGCACTGGACCACATCCTTAAAGAATAAAGACTAATCCAATACAGTCACCAGAATAAATCATTTTAAGTACCAGATTATAAAATAATACAGGATTACATATTTAAAATAAACATATGCCAGATATATAGGTGACACCTTTCAATGTTAACCCACATAACATTTTAAAGGTATTTTTCCAGCCCCTATCTGAGCTTCCAAGCAGTAAAGATTAGCAGAGTATGGAAAATATATTCAAGCAAACCAGCATTTCTGTGTCAAGTTAATCTACTTTGGAAACTGCCCAGGACAATACCATATCACAGGCAAGTAAGTTGAAACATGAAATGATTTGTTCCTGTATGTTAATATTGCCCAGAATCCTGTCATGCTACTTTCATCCTATCCAATTTGCTTGATATACAGTCTCAATGACAAGCATTGTAAAAGTTTCAGGAACCATATACTAATCTAATGTATTCCATGAGGAGATTATATTTAAAATTTCACAGTGTTTTTTCTTGGTTTCAAAGAAATGTGGCACTTGGTGTTTGGATTTAGCTTTAACATAGAAGCATCTGTATTTCAAGAGAGACATTATTTTTTATCTATCTTAAATCCTGCAGGAGTACCCTGCTAGAGAACAATGTGCTTGCTAGGTAAATATAATTTATTTGGCCAAAATCCTGAGCTCTCTACTCTATTTGGTTGCCTAGTATTTCAGATGCTATAGTATAAGGTAATAATGAAGACCAATGCAAAAAAAAGGAGCAAGACATCTGTAAATGGTAATGGCTTTTACAAATCTTGACAGCACCCACTGACCTATACCATTACCATATCAGCATTTGACTTCTGAGGATCTGAAGTGATCAATCTTCAAACACCATTTTGCAAAATGACAGACTCTAGTAAGCCCACATGAGGAAAAAAATGACAGTTCCCCAAAATGAAGCTCAGTGAGCAGTTCTTAGTTCTGTCATTTTGTATACAAGCAGTTCAGCTACTGAACTGTTGCCTGTTCCTGTTTTCTTACAGTTTTAGTCAAAGCACATGAACAGAACCCAGTGGGGACACTTGATTTTGTTATCTTCTGCAAACTGTACTTTCAACTGATGTAATTGCTTGATTGGACTGATGTAATACACAATTGCACTGTGTCATAACTAGCATTAACTCATCTGCCCCAAACCCTGTTTGGCCCCCTGCAAGATTTTCCAGTACACAACCTTCAGGTTTTCTCCTCCAAATGTTTAATGAACTATGAGGACCAGTCAATTAAGGGAAATTTCTATTTCCTGATATTTGCTACTAATAATATTAGTAGCAGCCAGAATTTAGACATCATGACCAATCTGAACCTTCAAAATATCAGTTTTAGATATGTCAGAATACAAATTGACATGAACATTTGGTTCTTCATTAATTACCAGCACTAACTTGATTGAACAAGGTCTTTGGTTCTGTGCTTTCTGTCTTAATGCTTATATGCAGGAACCTCTACAAACAGAAAGAACATTTATTTGTGGGCACACTCAAAGGAAAAAACACAGAAGCTGAGAACATAAGCATCTTTTTTTGCAATCAAAAGAAAAGTGAATCTATTTTCCATCAATATTTTTCTTTATTACATGTCCTTAGAACTGAATAAAGAGTGAGGAGTCTGAAACCAAAGGCAAATGTTTCCATGCAATAGAATTTTGAAGGTAATGGATGAAGAAGCAAAGCCCTATGTCATTTTGGAGAGAAACAAGAAGGTCTTGACATTGCCAAGATGTAAAAGCTTGCTGTAAATTAAGTGTAAGGAAGATTACATTACATTTTCATGAAAGAAAGTATAACTGACAGAACAAGAATTGGGGAAAAAATTTTGAATATACCCTTCTTAGCAGAGTAGAACCTACCAGAAGTTGGTGGCAAGATGTGGTTTTGAGCATTGGTAAAGGATGCTGCTACCTCTTACTACTCTGCCATGGAAAGTAACAGGCTTAACATCCTTCTTGCACTTGATATATAAATTCACTGATATGATAACGGTGTTATCACACTTCGCCTCATACATTAAAGAGTATGAGACTAGCAGAGTGTGAGATTTTGTTACCTGCTGAAGATCATGACTTCTACAAAGTACTATTTAAAAAAAAAATCAAGAGGTGGAAGCTAAAATGTTATGTGCCTTTAGATAGAACTTTAAAGCAATTTACTTTTGCCCTTTTCCATCTTGATAAAAAGAAGTCCTTCTGTTCTAGCTTTTGTGTATTACTTTTGACTTCCATGTGCTGTTTCATTGTGTTTTGTTTCTACTGTTGAGTGTTGGATTTGGGTGGGGTCTTTTATTTCGAATGAAGAAGATATGTGTAGCTCCTTTTTTTGAATGACATTTTCACCATATAGTCAGAGATATTAATTTCAGTGTAAACTTATTATGTTCCTTCCATAGGCATGGAGGAAATCAAAGGCTACCATCATCTTGCTGATGATGATTTAGAAACTGCTGATAATGGATAGTGCAGCAAAATAACATTTTCCCTTCCTCTTTATCTAAGTACTATTAACAGGTGCTGCATTTCTCCAGCAGGAAGTAGAAAAGGTCACTATAATGACATAACTATAATGCATTAACTTTTATAATCTGATTTGTTATCTTCTTGTAAAGATATGGTTTTGGCAATGATATAAGCACTCCTAGTAGCAGAACATAGTCAGTGAACTAGCATACAGTTATATACAAAGTTGAGTATCACAAGGATTTAAATTTATTTTCTATATGCAAACAAAGACCTATATCAGATAAAAGACATTATGTGGAAGTAATATGTGTGAACAAGAAATACACTAGTTTGGCACAAGACTTGCCAATCCTTCATCTCCTTGCCTGTTCTGGAGATAAATGCTCATTTCACTGAAGAATGAAATGAATGAATGAATGAATGAATGAATGAATGAAATTCACTGATCTGAAATCAACAAAACCAAGACCATTGTATCAAAGGTTTTAAAGTCCTTAAATGTCACCTATTAGTTCTTCTAAGTGATTATCTGACTTTTGGGAAATTACAAACTAATCTTTATTTTCACAGTGATCTGTATTCCATTTATATCACTGCATAAATCTAGCCACTTGGCATCAAAAGGGAACTCACAAAACAACAATTGAAAAAAAAAAACAGGAGAAGTAATTGATACTTTTTACTGCTAAGAAAAAAGTAAATTGAGTGACATTATGGAATATAACCATACCTCCACTGATTCCAGCATCAAGTTGCTATTCCAAAAAGTCATAAGAAGTAGTATAGCAGACTGCTTAAAAATTATTCAAATGTTAACTTTCTGATTTACTATAACACAAATGTTAGT